>NW_015666086.1:53452-61281 GCF_001515625.1 Sinocyclocheilus rhinocerous | reverse complement strand
CCCCCAACTGCTGGGCGGGCGCCGCAGCATAAATGGCTGCCCACTGCTCCGGGTGTGTCACGGTGTGTGTGTGTGTGCACTTAGGATGGGTTAAATGCAGAGCACTAATTCCTAGTATGGGTAACCATACTTGGCCACATGTCACGTCACTCACACACACACTCCACAAAGCATGCAGTTTCGATCCTGTTGAGCATTTTAACAGAGTTTCAATGCAATCATATTTGTTTGACTCGGGGCAGGAAAATATGACTTTGATAACAGAAACAAACATGCTGTCTGGTTAAAATTCATTTAAAAATGTCTACTGAACATTCAGAAAAAAGGTACAAAAGCTGTCAATGTGGCAGAACACATTTGCACCTTATTTAGAGTGTATACAGTGTTATTTTAATATCATTAACATACTGTTATACACAGAAGCAAAAACGGTAATCCAGGTAAAAGGGTTCAGAAGTACCACGAAGACCAAAAAACGGACTGATCTCTGACTACACACATCCCCTGTTCCAATTAACCAGTCCAAAACAAAGAAACCAACAAAAGCAGAGCAAGACAGTGTTCTGAGCAACAAGCTGCAACCGGGACTGAAAAAGGGCTTGTTAGCGAGACAAACCAAGTTGAGTCCCGAGTGAATTGTGCTCTGTGGAGAGGTCAACCAACACAGAGAGGCGACTAAATGACTCTATGAAGGATGAAGGTGTTGCTGTAAACATCAGGCTTTCTGGAGACCACACATGCTTTCTAAATAAAGTCCCTCCTGGCACTTTCCACAAATAGGGTAAAAAATGAAGTCCCATGACATTCTTAAAGTACTAAAGGCACAAATCCGGTGTTCTTTAGAGAGATATCTAGTGGATATGTTATCTAACTGTTATCTAACATTAAATTAATATAGCATTATATGGATATCCAACTTTACTGGCTTACATATACACACATAAAGCTACTATTAAAAAAAAATCTAAATTTGATGATTGTTTATAACGAACTGCATTTCTGAATTTCTGTTAAAATTGTGTATTGTAAAAAAACAACAACTATACATATCAAACTGACCAGACTTTCACTAATTATACTCAACAATTAGTCATTATTTTGACATAATTTGTTGAATATACATTAAATTATTTTGTTTCACAAAATAGAAATATTACCCAACACTAAATGTATTGTTCTACCTTATAAAATATTTATTATTATTATTATTATTATTATTATTATTATTAAACCAATCAGAATTAGACATATTTAACCGTATCCAACATTTGCATGCAACAGCTACCGCTCTGGAATATTCCATAAAATTGTGACACTCAAGAAGTAACATTATAATATTAAGTAAATAATCTTTCCATTTTCAGATTGTAGTGTTGAAACTATTAAAACCCATTTTTGTTAATTAAAATAAAGCAGAAAAATAATAAAATATAAACATTAGAGGAAAAACTTAAACTTAAAACATTAGTAATGACAACTAACATTAATGAATAAGTTGAAGTTGGAGTACTAAATTTACTTTTTAAAAAAATAAATAAATAAATCAAAGCTAAATAGAATAATTACAAATGTAATAATAATGACAAAAGCACATAACATTATAATGATACATTTTAAATAAAATTCAAATCAACTGAAAATATTAAAAATAATACTTTATTATTAAAAAATAATATAATACTATATTAATAATACTAAAATACCACTGACGCTGTTACCAAAGTTATTGTAAAAAAAATTAAAAAATAAACAACCATTTGTCTTTAATTGATGAAAAATATAAGATTATCAATAACTACAAACCAATAGCAACCCTGTGATTCATTCTGTCTTTCTTGATGTTTAAGTGCATGCTTTCACTCCACTATTGCTGAAAAATACCCTATTCATGGAAAGTGTGTCCTGCTCTTCTGCAGTGAGCATTACACGAGAGATCCATAAGAAGCAAACAGCTGTATGTGTAATGTGATACAGGGTCATGAAACCCCTTATTTCAGAGAGGGTTGTTCCGTCTCAGTATTGAAAAGCCTGAAGAAATGGAAGTGGAAAGGTGGGATGTAGAGAGAGTAACAACCCTCTGTAGTCCACTTTAGAATGTCAGCATCTTCATGGCAGGCTATGTTCATGGCAAAAACAATTCAAAAAATACAAGTATAACAAATACAATAAAAACCAGCAAACAAACGAACACAAGTTATATTACACAAGATTTTTTTACATTAACATATATGTTAAAAATAAGAAAAAAACTTTTTCTTTATATGGTTCAAAGACGAAAAGTGGTTTTCAAGCATAAAAACAATAAAAGTTTGATGCATCATTACTTTTTTCTTTAAATTGCAATGTGTCCGGTTTAATTTTAAAAAAGAATTTCTGAGCAAAAATAATGAGTAACATACATTTTAACAATGATTTACAGAAGACCCATTCAGTGCAACAACAGTACAGTACATATACCAAAAAAAAAAAATCTTGTCAGGCATATTTAGAACAAGAATTATTAGATGACATTAAAAGAGCCCAAATACAAATTAATTGTACTTTTAAATCTTTACCAACCAGCAGAAATAAATGACTGATTGATCTCCGGACGACTGTAATTTGGGTTAGTTGGCCATGTCACACCGCTTTACAGCTGAGAGGCCTGCAGTGATATGACAGAAGATAGTCGGATAGAGCAGGACTGCCATCTGCTGGACACTTGAGTCAGGACACAACTCATGGAATGCAGGTCATACCAGATGCATGCTGGAAAACTTGAGCAGGAAGGCCTGAAACTTGTTTACAGGATTTGTTTACTCTTAGCAGATGCAGAACTATGGATTCTGCCTTTTTGTCATGATATGCTGTACTGATATGCCTGTACAAATATCACTGAGAACCTCTAACATCTCACACACGAATCAATGATTCTGATCGACATATGGATCGACCTACAGCACGAGTTAATAAACACAATAGAAGCCATCAACAAACGGTCGAGTCATTTCTGTCTATAGCATCCTCATCCAAATACTCCCAGTTCACTGAGAGATGTCAGTCAATAACAAACATCAGTGTTTTCTTCCTGCACAAATTCTTTCAAAAAAGTCACAAAGCTGTTGTGACAACTTTTATTAAATTATTGAATTCAATTGAATTCAATTGAATTCAATTCAAAATATTTAATTAAATAAAGAATTAGTTACACGCAGCAGTGTCCCAGTGTTTTGCATGCAACACAGTTTTTTGTTTTTCACCTTATTTAATTTGAATTTAAGATACATTCCATTAATCTGTAGCATAAAATCTAATATCAAATTAAATATTACATTTAAAAAAATCTTAAAATAACTGTTATTATTACTATTAAATGTTTATTATTATTGTTGTTGTTGTCGTTAAATATTTATCAGAAATCATTAGAATTAGTTATTTAAATTTATATTATCATATATGCATATTATTAAATATTTATACATATTTAGCAGTGTCCCACATTTTGCATGCAACACTATTGGTTTTCGCTCTATTTAAAATAACGCCATTAACATAAATGGTTTAATATACATTTAATTATTTTGCAGCAAAAAAATAAATATCAATTTAAATTTTAGAAAATAATAATAATAATAATAATAATAATTTTTAATACAATTAATTTGAACAAAGTCTGCTAAACATCTGAATTAAATCCTAAATCTTAATCCCCAGGGGGCAATTCATTTCGGATTTGGACATCCAGAATAAAACAGACTGAGGCATAGGTTATATTAAGCTATTTTGCATAAAATTGGGGATACATAAAAATAAAAGTACAAAAAGTATACAATGAAATACAGCCTACATATTTATATGGTTCAAGTAGTAGTAGTATATTTTTATTTAATGCCATGTCAGCATCTTCATGGCAGGCTATGTTCATGGCAAAAACAATTCAAAAAATACAAGTATAACAAATACAATAAAAACCAGCAAACAAACGAACACAAGTTATATTACACAAGATTTTTTTACATTAACATATATGTTAAAAATAAGAAAAAAACTTTTTCTTTATATGGTTCAAAGACGAAAAGTGGTTTTCAAGCATAAAAACAATAAAAGTTTGATGCATCATTACTTTTTTCTTTAAATTGCAATGTGTCCTGTTTTATTTTTTTTCTGAGCAAAAAATAATGACTTACATACATTTTAACAATGATTTACAGAAGACCCATTCAGTGCAACAACAGTACAGTACATATACCAAAAAAATCTTGTCAGGCATATTTAGAACAAGAATCATTAGATGACATTAAAAGAGCCCAAATACAAATGAATTGTACTTTTAAATCTTTACCCATCTTTGCCACTATCCTACAAACCACTAGGTTTTACCCATTTGTCTGCAAGAAGTTTTTAATCATTTCAAATCAAATTAAATTTACTGTAATCATGTTTTCTTTTATATATTTTAATATTTTATGTACAGGTCAGAATAAGAATGTTGCTTCATTTTTACATAAATATATCTGTTACGCAGAATGACAACGGAACATTATTTCAAGCATATTTTGACATTTTACTTTCACAAAACATATTTGAAACATTAAAGTAGACATGTTACTTGCACTTATGCATATATGCTTTCTTTATATATAAAATCACTTTAAATTAAATTTAATATGATGCAGACAGCAAAATGGGCAAAGCATACTGCACAAATGTACAAAATATTATATATAATTATACTATAAAAATAAAAAAAAAATATATATATATATAAGCTACAAAATAATTATCTAAAAAATCAGAAAATGATGAATAATTAAATTATTTTACATGTCAATTAAATTTTAGAAAATAATAATAATAATAATAATAATAATAAAAATTTTTAATACAATTAATTTGAACAAAGTCTGCATGCAACACTGTTTTTTTTTTTTAAATAACGCCATTATTTTGACAAATTGTTGAATATACATTTAATTATTTTGCAGTATAAAAATAAATATCAAATTAAATATTAGAAAATATTATTACATATTAATAATAATTTTAAATATTTATTTCAATTAATTTGAACAAATTTTACATGCAACACTGTGGTTGTTTAAAATAATGCCATTATTTTGACATAAATTGTCAAAATTTGACATAAATTAATTTGTAGCAAATACTGTATCAATATATTTATCAAAAACAAATATAAAATTAAACATTATAATATAGTATTATAATAAGTAGTAGTATTATTATAAATATGATTAAATATTTAAATTAATTAGAATTTGTAATATAATAGCATATGTTGACAATAAAATAGGCAAAAACATCCCATAGATTCATACTGAAGGGGGAACCACAGGCAAAAACAAACTAGGTTAAGAAAGGATTTGATTTGTGTGTAATTCACCTTAATTCTGGGCATGGTGACGGTGGGCGGTCTGGCTTTGGCGATGAAGCTGTGAGAAGAGCCTCTCTCCACCACATGTCTTGTGTAGGGCATGAACCTCCGGCCATCAGAGCCGAACACAAAGTCCTCTCTGAGAGCATCGATCAGGACGATCACCACCCGCTTGAACAACGGCACGGGAGCCTTGCTGGAGTTAGGACCACTTCCTGCAGAACACATAACAACTCATGAAATCTCTGCTGCATGCGCGATCACAATGTATGTTATGAATTCTGATTTCAGCATTAGAATTAGAAACGTTGAAAAAAAGGGGATTTAGTAGTGAGGCTGAAATTAAAACACCCTAAACATCTGAATTAAATCCTAAATCTTAATCCCCAGGGGGCAATTCATTTCGGATTTGGACATCCAGAATAAAACAGACTGAGGCATAGGTTATATTAAGCTATTTTGCATAAAATTGGGGATACATAAAAATAAAAGTACAAAAAGTATACAATGAAATACAGCCTACATATTTATATGGTTCAAGTAGTAGTAGTATATTTTTATTTAATGCCACGTCAGCATCTTCATGGCAGGCTATGTTCATGGCAAAAACAATTCAAAAAATACAAGTATAACAAATACAATAAAAACCAGCAAACAAACGAACACAAGTTATATTACACAAGATAAAAAAAAAAAATATATATATATATATATAAGCTACAAAATAATTATCTAAAAAATCAGAAAATGATGAATAATTAAATTATTTTACATGTCAATTAAATAAATTAATAACAAATCAGTATCAATAAAAATAATCTTTAGATAATTTAGCTTTAATACCTCACTATAAAATCATCACCATCAACATAATGCTTAATAATTCTGCGTGTGTGTTTGTATGTGTGTTTACCTGTCTGTGGCTCTGCAGGAAAATCAGTCTCTTTGCTCTTGTCTGAAAAGGATGATTTGACAGGAACAGGGAAGAATCCTCTCAGGAAAAGAGCGATTGACACAATCTCACATATGAGACACAATAAAGCAAATACTGATGAACTCAGCTTCATGATGAAGATCAATAACTGTCATCAATAACACTCATAAGACAACACAAACACTGGCAACTGTCCAGCCTGCTTTCTGATTTCTCATTCAACCGTCATTTTGAACAGACACGACACTAAATCCACACGATTAATGAAGATTCTGCCGGATTAGTGTTTTGAAATTCTCATTTCCGTGTTGTGCCATGAGGGTCACTACGGCAACTCAGAAGGATCGTTTCTCAAAACGTTTTTCAACGTTTCTCCGACTCTTATTTTGTAATCAGAGCCAAAACTCTATGACAAATAATTTTATTTACGTTTACATAGTATTTAAACGTACTATGTACAGTTCTGAAATATCTAAAATTGTATTATAATTTATACAATAAATAACTATATAAAATAAAACGTATCTTATAAAATGAAAGTAAGAAGTTGTATATAGACTGTTATTTTTTCACAAATTAGGCGACGGGGAGAAAAAATAGGTTTTATTCTCGAAACTTCTATTATTTCATATTTATATAATTTATTGTTATATTATTATGTAATTTAAATAACTGTGGAATGAAAAGTAAAAGTGTGAGGTCATCAGTGGTTGTCATGGTAACATTTGTTGTAATGGCGCTTTATTTGTTTTTCGACATTGTCAAAAACCCGTTTTATTTGTAATAATTTATAGACAGAGAATTTATAGACAGAGAAAACCACAATCCATCGGAATATGTCATTTATTAAAGTGCTGCTGACTGTAAAAGTGAATTGTGTTTGTAACTAAGCAGTGATTTAGTGATTCTGTTTGTCGAGGGAAATGGACTGCCGTGAACTGAACTCCACGGAGAAAACCAGAACCTCAAAGCTTCTCAATGAAATAAACGAGATTTATCAAGATATTAGAGAAGAGTCAATGCAATCAGGTGATCAGAGATGTACATTCCATAACAGCAGAAACATGTCATTGCATTTCTTTTTTATATATCATATGTATGCATGTATATATATATATGTGTGTGACCCTGGACCACAAAACCAGTCTTAAATCGCTGGGGAATATTTGTAGCAATAGCCAAAAATACATTGTATGGGTCAAAATGATAGATTTTTCTTTTATGCCAAAAATCATTAGGATATTAAGTAAAGATCATGTTCCATGAAGATATTTTGTAAATTTCCTACCATAAATATATCAAAACTTAATTTTTGATTAGTAATATGCATTGCTAAGAACTTCATTTGGACAACTTTAAAGATGATTTTCTCAATATTTAGATTTTTTTTGCACCCTCAGATTCCAGATTTTCAAATAGTTGTATCTCGGCCAAATATTGTCCTATCCTAACATACATCATACAGAATTACTGATGTAATCATACATCAATGGAAAGTTTATTTATTCAGCTTTCAGATGAAGT
>NW_015666086.1:43729-53266 GCF_001515625.1 Sinocyclocheilus rhinocerous | reverse complement strand
GATATTAAGTAAAGATCATGTTGCATGAAGATATTTTGTAAATTTCCTACCATAAATATATCAAAACTTAATTTTTGATTAGTAATATGCATTGCTAAGGACTTCATTTGGACAACTTTAAAGGCGATTTTCTCAATATTTCGATTTTTTTGCACCCTCAGATTCCAGATTTTCAAATAGTTGTATCTCGACCAAATATTGCCATATCCTAACAAACCATACATCAATGGCAAGCTTATTTATTCAGCATGATGTATAAATCTCAATTTTGAAAAATTAACTCTTAAGACTAGTTTTGTGGTTCAGGGTCACATATATATATATATATATATAATTTTTTTTTTTTTAATTTAAAGCAGAGACTACTGGTGGGTCAGTGGAGAAGACAGTGATTCTGCTTAAAGAGAAAGCAGAAAGAGGAGATTCACAAGCTGCCTTCCTCCTGGGACAGTTACACTACGAGGAGGTGACTGATGCCTTAAAGTTTCTCTCAATTATTCTGTTTCAATATGCAAAGACAGAATCACGTAAGAATTTGCTTTCAGCATTACTGCATTACATAATAATTACACATCTCAGGAATAATCTGGTGTTCTGCAGGGCCGCTACGCAGAAGCAGAGATCATCTTTGATGGCATTAAAGATGAAGATCCTCGAGCTCTGTATCAGGTGGCTGTCATATGTTACGATGGCCTTGGAACCAAAGAAGACCTTGTGAGGACCATATTGCTGTTATTATGATATCTCACACATATACAGTTAATAGATCATTATTAATAACATATAATACAACATTTAAAAAAAAAATAAGCTTTTCGGATGTTACAAGTTTCTAAAATGTCTGCAAAAGCAGCTCAGATTTCCTTTATTATACTATTAATATCTCAGAAACAAGAAGATCTCATTTGTTAACATTAATGCATTACCTAACATGAACAATGAGCAATATATTTTTACAGGATTTACTTACCTGTTAATGTTTAAAGTTAATAAAAAATGTTCACAGTCCATTCATTAATGTTAACAGATACAATGATCTTAAAATTGTATTAGTAAATGTTGAAATTAACGTTTACTAAGATGAATAAATGCTGCAGAATTAATGTTCATTGTTAATGTTAGAGCTACCAATATCTCATTGTAAAAGCAGTACTGATTTTTTTCTTATGAAACCCTTTAACAGAGCAAGGCAATTGAGTATATGAGAACAGTTGCATTCTGGGATTCGTCTGAAGTGGGCTGTATCAGATACGCAGCGCTGTATAACCTGGGCCGGTCGTATCTGGAGGGTTTTGGTGTCGAGGCATCCAGAGCTGAAGCAGAGCGGTGAGAAACAAGCACAGCAAAATATAATGTCAAGAAATCTGTGCATAAAAATGTGAAGCACTTCTGATGAAAATTTCTATGGCAGGCTTTGGCTCCTGGCAGCTGATGATGGAAACCCGAATGCTAGTGTGAAAGCGCAGTCGTCTCTGGGCATGTTTTACTGCAGACCGGAGACTCTGGACCTCAGAAAGGTCCTGATATCACTCACAACCATCATGCATCATCAGCTGAAGCACTGACCTGTAGAGCTGCTGGAATGTAGAAGAGAATTAGCATTGGGTTCCTTTGGGAAATTCTAATGGGTTTTCAGAATAGTGGTTTGTGATTTAGGAGGGAAATAAGGTCTGTGGTTGCAGTAGCATTACTGGAAGAGACTTTCATGTTTTGTTCTAACAGTTGCTAACAAGCTTCTAGATAAACTAGAAACACACAAGGAGTTTTTTGCTTGATGAATCTGAACCACAATAGTCCTCATATGGCAATTTTTAAACATTTTTAAAATCACACAGCAGCTTCAGAGTTCACATTTGATGTATGACTTTGTATAATTTATGTTGTAAAAAAGTGTGAATGTGAAGTTAAGTAATGCTAACCACAGACCTTATTCTACTCATACACCAAACAAAAACCCATAGCAAATTCCTGACGGAACCCATAGTGAATTAGCCATCCAAGTTGGCCTATAAAATGACACTATGACAAATGGTTTATAATAAATTAAGTTAATAATACACATGAATGATAATAAATATAATATTTAGAATAAAATTATAATAACGTATTTAAAATTATTTTAACATATTTAAAATTAAGTGTAGAAACTTTTTTTTACCTACTTTTCTCTGTCTTGTAATGTTGACTTAACAAAAGCAACATATTGTTAGGAAAAATTCACAACACAGACCAAAATATCTGATGCTAACTAGAACTTTTTTCTTTCCTTTTTTATCATTTATTTTTAATAGATAAATCCTTTAGTAAGCATGAAATATTTTATAAACTGCCATTAAGAAGTTTGAAATCATTTCAACATTTTTAAATGTTTTTAAAATAAGTTATTATTCTCTTATTCTCACCAAGGCTGCATTTATTTGACCAAACATACAGTTCGACGCGTTTCAGAAAGGCGGGGCATAGAGGAGAAACAATAATGTACAGTATGTGGAAAATAATGTGTTTTTTTAACCTTAAACCGCATAAACACATTTCATTACACCAAATACACAAAATACTGTTCTTTTTAGCAGCATCATATGACCCCTTTAATGTTGTGAAATAATATTACAATTTAAAATCTCTGTTTTGTCCTTGAATATTTTTACAAATGTAATTTATTCCTGAGATGCAAAGCTGAATTTTCAACATCATTACTCCAGTCTTTAGTGTCACATGGTCCCTCAAATCCACTTTTGACCTACTGTCATTACAAATACAAACTTATTTCTAAAGCAATTTTAAAACAACTGCCAATGACCATTACTGTCCAATAATGCATCTTTCAAGAAAAAAAAACTTTCAAATATATTCTTGTTTCTGAAATTGATAGTTCACCCAAAAATGTCATCATTTCCCACCCTCAAGTTGAGTTTGAGTATGAGTTTCTCTCTTCTGTTGAACATAAAATATATTTTGAAGACTTTGTGTAACTAACCAAACACTTAATGGACCCCATTGACTTCCATAGTATGGGATATGGATGGACGGCTGGATGGATGGATAGACAGATAGACAGATAGATAGACAGACAGACAGATATAGCATGGAAGTCAATGGGGACAATCAACTGTTATGTTACCAACATTCTTCAAATTATCTTTTATTTTCAACAAAACAAAGAAAGTCATACAGGTTTGGAACAACTTGAGGGTGAGTAAATGATGACAGAATTTCCTTTTTGGATGAACTATCCCTTTAAATCATCATCATCATCAGTCAGAGAAACAGAGATCTAATCTAATGCACTGGTGTTAAATGTCTCTGTCTTCAGTCAGTCTGGTCATGTGTTGATGTACCGCAGGCGTTCTCGTGGCACTCGGAGGCGTGTGGTAACGGCAGCCTGGAGTCTCAGGGCGCTCTGGGCGTCATGTATCTGTACGGTCATGGCGTGCAGAAGGACCCCGACGCTGCCCTGTTCTGCCTGAAGGAGGCGGCAGAGAGAGGAAATGTCTACGCTCAGGGTCACCTGACGGCCTGCTACTACCACAGGAAGCTCTACTCCAGAGCAGCCGCCCTGGGAGAGAGGTACAGCGCATCCTGCAGAAACCGTAAAGAACACCGTTCTGTTTTCTGTGGTAAAAACGGGTTTGTTTTGACTCTCAGAGTGTCCGGATACGAGGACATCAGTGCCATAGCACGGCACACGGACTGTCTGGAGGAGTACATCAGGAAGGGCATCGCTATAGCCATGTTTTACTACGCACGCTGCCTTCAGCTGGGCCGAGGCGTCCTGAAGAACAGAGACAGAGTGAAGAGCTACTTCACACAGGTACTGTTGACCACCTTACCATTATAATGCCAGTTCTGACATTGGACCTGTAAAAAGCACTGCTACTGAGAAGCAATGTGGGAAAAGTTTGGGACTTGCAAAATAGAAGATGTGGGTGACATTTGGAGGTCCAGTGGTACCTAAGTTTGATTTCTCGTTTTTCCTCCATCAGGCTGCCAGGATCGATCCAGAGATCTGCAAGGAGCTGCAAATGGACGTGGTGCACGGCAGGATATAAATCACACATGCAACAGCAATCACTCATTTAATCTCATCACTGAAATTGATGGATATACAGTTGTGCTCATAACTTTACATATCCCTTGCAGAATATGGAAAATGTTAATAATTTTAACAAAATAAGAGGGATCATGAAAATTGCATGTTATTTTTTATTTAATACTATCTTGAATAAGCTATTTCACTTAACAGATGTTTATATATTCTCCACAAGACAAAATAATAACTGAATTTATAAAAATGACCCCATTCAAATAATGAATTAATGAATCTTAATATTGTGTATCATTTCCTGGATGATCCACAACTGTCTTTCTGTTTTGTGATAGTTGTTCATGAGTCCCTTGTTGGTCCTGAGCAGTTCAACTGCCTGCTGTTCTTCAGAAAAATCCTCCAGCTCCTGCACATTCTTTGGTTTTCCAGCATCTTCTGCATATTTGAACCCTTTCCAACAGTGACTGTATGATTTTGAGATCCATCTTTTCACTCTGAGGACAATTGAGGGACTCACCTAATAATTACATAAGGTGAAAACATTTACTGATGCTCAAGAAGGCAACACAGTGCATTAAGAGCTGGGGGGGGGTAAACTTTTTGAATTGTATGATCAGGGTAAATTGTACTTATTTTGTCTTCTGGGAAACATTTAAGTATTTATGTAGCTTCTTAAGTGCAGTACCAAATGAAAAAATATGATCTTTAAACAAAAAAAGAAAAATTTACATATCATCATCCTGTTCAAAAGTTCACACCCCCCGTCTCTTAATGCACTGTGTTGCCTTCTTGAGCATCAGTAAATGTTTTCACCTTATATAATAGGTATGTATGAGTCCCTCAGTTGTCCTCGGTGTGAAAATATGGATCTCAAAATCATACAGTCACTGTTGGAAAGGGTTCAAATATGCAAAAGATGCTGGAAAACCAAAGAATGTGCAGGAGCTGCAGGATTTTTCTGAAGAACAGCAGGCAGTTGAACTGCTCGGGACCAACAAGGGACTCATGAACAACTATCACAAAATATAAAAACAGTCGTGGATCATCCAGGAAACGACAAAGTACTAAGATTCGAGGGTATGAAAACTTTTGAATGGGGTCATTTTTATAAATTCATTTATTATTTTGTCTTGTGGAGTGTATGTAAACATCTGTTACATGAAATAGCTTATTCAGGACAGTACTAAATAAAAAATAACAAAATTTTCATGATCCCTCTTATTTTGTTTCAATTATTAACATTTTGCACATTCTACAAGGGGTATGTAAACTTATGAGCACAACTGTATATCTGACTCAGGTTTTTTTTTTTTTTCTTTACTTTTTTGGGATGCTGATGAATTAAAATGTTTAGTATTACTTCAGTGCCATTTAAGAATGATGCAAAGGAAAATCTTTTTAAAAATCGAGTTGAAAATGCAAGCGCCAACTTCTAAGAAATGTAATCTTTATATTCAAGAATTTTTTGAGAAATTTTGCTTACATCTTAAATATACGAGTATACATAAAAAAACATTATTTTCAACAAACTTTAAAAATTTTCTAATATTCAATTTTAACAATACACATTTTAATAAACAATATTTTTTCTCTGTACGTCATAACTACTGTATATGACTACTTTTTGGGAGTTTTGAAATATTTACAGGTATAATTATTTTGATTATAAATTATATTATTATAAATATTTTGTACACATACAAAATATTTTTGAAGAATTAATGAATAAATAAACATAAAAGTTCCAGATATGAAATACTTCATATTTTTGTCTGAAATATTTACAGATATAATTACACAAACTAGATAATTTTGAAGAATAAATCAATAAATAATAAATGAATGTGTTTTTTCTTTCAAAATGTTATATAATTACACTAACTAGGGATTTCTAACTAGAATTAATTAATAATTGTGATTGAAACTGTAAAACTATATAAAGTTGATATGAAATACTTTTTTAGATTTTTGTCTTCGAAATCTTTACAGGCATAAACCAACTAGATATTTTTGATGAATAAAGAAAGAAGATATGAATTACTTTTTATGTTTTATTTGAAATTTCTACAGGTATAATTACACCTACCTGAGATATAAGAAACTGAATAAGTAAAATAAATAAATAAATATTGAAACTAAGAAACTGTAAACTAAAAACTATTGAAACTAAGAAATGTTTAAGCTGTGAAATGAAAACAACTGAAACTAAGAAATTGTATTAAAGTTTAAAATATGAATTGCATTTTAATGTATACATTTAATATCACATTATATTAAAGACACAACACATGGCAAATCTTCTTTTGCATTTTATTGCTTATAAATGCTCTAGTCTATTTTGGTAAAAATAAAATTCTATAATAATAACAATATTAATTATAATATCACAAACAGAACCTTCACAATAACTGTACATGACATATTGCACGATTAAAAGCTTTCATAATGGTCACAATAATATGTAGGGAGTTTACAGAGGTCTGGGTTCTTCTTTTTACAGATGTGTAACACTCATTCCACTGTTCTTCACATTACACAGCAAAACCCCCTAGAAGAAAACAAAAGAGAGAAAGAAAAGCAGAAGATGACAGCTGGCAGTGGATGTGGTCCGTTCCTCCAATCTCACCAGAGAGAAACACATCAACGGATTAAAACACAAACATATTCATGACGCTTCCTAGATCCAGCACTACAGAGTCAGTCAAGTGTTTTAGAAATAAAACAACAGAACGAAAAAAAAAATGTAACACCACAAACAGCCATCCAGCACATTAGAGAAACACATCCTGAGCCTCTGATGTGATGTGAGGATGTTCAGGCCTGTACGGCCTCCACGCTCAGCTCGGGATAGAGTTCTTTAAGCAGCATCTCCAACAAGATCTGAGGAGAAAAGGAGAAAACTTCATCAATACATTAATCATCATTTCACCATTAGATGGCGCTACAGTATTATCACGTAAAACTAGGAGCCTGGAAAACTGGATCATAGCAAAATTAGGCATCTATGTTAAAGCTATATATTTTAAAGCAATTTAGAGTAAATTTTAATTTAATTTAGTTTAAAATGTAGCTTAAAAATGTGGCATGTTCACAGTCAATTAGAATAAAACAGCTGGCTTCCACAAGTTAACTTCCCTTTAATTTTCTCCATAGCAAAATTTAATTTTAAAGGGAACATAAAAACACATAATTGAGTGTCCTTGCATATTTGAAAAAAAATATATAATATTAATAATAAAAAGATCAGAATTGTCCTGAAATATATTAAATGTTATTGAAATAAATATAAATAAAATATTAAAATAAATAATAGAATATATAGAAATATAATAATAAATTTAACAAATAATAAATATATTGCTAAATATTAATATAATAATATATGTTTAAATATATTTTGAATGTATAATACATTTTAATGCCACATGGGATAAAAGAATTGAGGTATACTAAAGTAATTGAGGTCTTGTATTTAGTACCTTTCTGTTTTATTTCCCAATTTTCAAATACTTCATCAAGTTTGTAGTGTTGGTTTGGTTCATGGCTTAAAGTGCCCCTATTATGGATTTTTGAAAATAACCTTTCATGCAGTGTGTAACACAGCTCTAAGTGAATGAAAACATCCTGCAAAGTTTTAAATCTGAAAGTGCACAGTGTTTAAAGTAATTGTCTCTCAAAAGAAAGAGTCGACTCTGAATCACTGAAACCAGTCGTTTTTAAAATTAATCCCAAGCCGTTTCATGTTGAGGTCAACATGAAACATTAGCATATTGCCCGCCCACTTGTTGGTCTTTTCGCGTTAGTCTGAATGAAAATGCAAATTCATTCTTTGCCACTAGGTGCAGCTTTTGGAGCGGTAAGCTGCTTTATCAGGCATTACAGGCATGATGAAATGAAAATGAGACCAATCGGACCATTCACCGCAGATTAGCGTCACGCAAAGGAGGGGTTTGGAAAAATTAATCGTTGAGCGAATCGTTTGGGAGTCGTTGAGCAAGTAAGGTAAAAATGAATGCATATTGCAAGACAATGAAAGTGTTTTTTGGCCTTGCATGCATGTCAACCTGTTGTTGGGGACTCCCAAAACCAAAATATGAACCTTTCATTACCCATAATAGGGGCACTTTAAAAACCCTTTATTTTAGGGATTTTTAATCTCTATGGATAAAATGAATGTGAAAAACACTTTCTGAAACCAAGGCTGCTAAAAAAAAAAAAAGCATGCAGTCAACTCACTGTTCAGCTCTATATTCCGCAGAAATTAAATGCGGTGGATGGAAGATGCCAGGCTACAAGATTTTTGGTTAAGATTAATTTATCTGTCCGCATGGCCTTTATTACATTAGTTGTTTCAGAGGCAAAGAAAGTTCCAATGCAATGAAGATTACACTTCCTCCGAATAACATGTGCTGATGAATTAGCAACAGAAACAGAGACATTTATTTGTCAAGTACGTTTAATCTTTATCTTGTCTTCAACAGCTTGAGTGACACTCCATTCAGGTTCATTCCTGCCACTTTCCCTGTGAAAGATGTAAATCTGTCGTGTCATGAGAGTATTTCAACAGAAAGCAGAAACGAGAACATCCGCTGACTGAAAGTGAAAGCCTGAGATATAAATAAACTGGAGCAAGGTTAACGGTCAGTCCCAGAGCGCTGGGTGACTTACGTAGAGAAGATGTCTGTTGGCACTGGTCTCCTGAAGTGCATTAAAGATCCTGATGATCCCGTATCTGGCGTTCTGCTGCCCCACGAGATTCTGAAGTGCATCTAAACAACAAAAAACAGCATTTTTGCTCTCATTACACAGTCTCTGCTGTCCAGCTTTCCAACGAAAGATTGAATTCCTCATTAAAAAGCAGTTTTGATCGTGGCGAGTCTCTGTAGTGTGGGCCTGTGAGAGCTGGAGAGTGAAGCAGTATTGTCAAGCGCTCTGAGCTCAGGCAGGTGTAATTGCTCTCGCTGGAGTGTGTTTTAAGTGTCCCGCTCTAATTAAAAAGCGCCATGCAGGCAGAAACAGCAATGAAGCCTTTTACATTAACAGCGTCGCACTTTAGCACAAAATAAAACCTTTTTCCAAGGTGACTGAATCGGCACAGGGTTAGTTTTTGTATTCATTTGGATTTTAAAGGGGTCCTATTATGTTCTTTTACAAAGTCTTGATTTTGTTTTGGGGGTGTACTAGAGCATGCTCTCATGCTTGGTGGTTAAAAAAAACGCATTATTTTTCACATAATTTACATTATTACAATACCTTTCTCCCCAGTCTGGCACAAACGGCTCAATTAGTTCGGTGTTTAATGAAGGCCTGCCTTCTGATAAACGAAATGTTTTGTGATTGGTTAGCTGTCCCAATGCGTTGTGATTGGCAAAGAGCTTAGATGGTGTTTCAGTACGCCCCTTGCCAAAGCAGCAAGTTCCGTCTGCTCCGGTATAGTCAAGGATGGCGTCAATATTGCCATATCAATTTGAGCCAGATTCAGACCCCGAGAA
>NW_015666086.1:38398-43597 GCF_001515625.1 Sinocyclocheilus rhinocerous | reverse complement strand
TCTTTTACAAAGTCTTGATTTTGTTTTGGGGGTGTACTAGAGCATGCTCTCATGCTTGGTGGTTAAGAAAAACGCATTCTTTTTTACATAATTTACATTATTACAATACCTTTCTCCCCAGTCTGGCACAAACGGCTCAATTAGTTCGGTGTTTAATGAAGGCCTGCCTTCTGATAAACGAAATGTTTTGTGATTGGTTAGCTGTCCCAATGCGTTGTGATTGGCAAAGAGCTTAGATGGTGTTTCAGTACGCCCCTTGCCAAAGCAGCAAGTTCCGTCTGCTCCGGTATAGTCAAGGATGGCGTCAATATTGCCATATCAATTTGAGCCGGATTCAGACCCCGAGAATATTGAACAAGAGGATCGCGCAGAACCTTTGCACACACGGATATTGCAAGACATCATAATTGTAACATACATATTTACATACATAATTATTCAGGTGCATGTGTAATAACTTGCGAAAACCTGACGCTACAGCAGCACTTCTTCTTTTGTCGTTGTCTTGTCTGATGCACTCAACCAAGCGTTCTAACCACGACCGAAAACAAACGCTGTAGTCCAAACGAGCCGTTCGTTGTAGTTCTTGAAAAGGGATTTTTTTTAAAACGAAATATCTCCCTTTGGAGTGGACTTTGAGATTTGTAACATTGTAGATCTTTTTTATGCCCAAACATACACACTACACACTGACTAAAATTCAAAAAGTGAAAAAGCATAATAGGACCCCTTTAAAAAAAGTTTTCAACAATATTTATATTTACCAAAATTATAATATTACAATATTTATAAATAAATACAAATGGTCAGCTAGGTAGCAATGCCTTTTCACACCTATTGTTTCTAATCACAATAGCTGTAAAAAAAAAAAAATAATAAAAATAATAATAATAATAATAATGCAACAGGAATTACCGTAATTATAATGTTCCAACTTTGAAAAAAAAAAAGACTTCTGTTACTAGAAGCAAACAACTGAAATGGTAGAGGCTTGTTTAGATGACGTTAGTGACTACTAAATATTTATTTTTTATTCAATGTCTAAGTTCATATAGCTTTCGTTAAATTAAATAAAGCTGAAACAAAACAAAATCAATCAAATAAAACCTTAAAATTAAAAAAACTTGAAAAATAAAAAGTAAATAAAATCATAAAATATAATAAATAAAATTTATAAAAAATTGAAAAATGCCGTGGCAACTAGCTGAAATAAGCTTAAGTACTAAAATGACTAAAAATTGAAATAAAAATAAAGCAAAATAGAAATATAAAAAAATAAAAAGACAAAAGCATAAAGTTACTGAAATGGTAGAGGCTTCAATATTTAAATGTTGTTAATGACTGCTAAATATTGATTTTTTTATTCAGTGTCTAAGTTTATATAGTTTTCGTTAAATGAAATAAAGTTGAAACAAAACATAAAATCAATCAAATAAAACCTTAAAATTAAAAAACCTTGAAAATTAAAACAACAAATAAGATAATAAATAATAAATAAAATTAATACAAATTGAAAAATGCTTTGGCAACTAACTGAAATTAAATAAGCTGAAATATTAAAATTACTAAAACTGAAATAAAAATAAAGCTAAATAAAAAAAAGAAGCATAACTTGTAACATCTTGTCCAGGGACTACGGATGTAAAATAGCCTTGGCTAATTCTGGTACATTTACAGGAATGTTTTATTAATGTACAATGTCCCTGTCAACTAAATAAATAAATAAAGTTACTAAAACAAATAATTGAAAATAAAATGAAAATTGAAAAAAAACATTTTAATTAATTCAAATTATTAATAAATACTAAAATAATATACAAATAATGCTAAAATAACACTGTTCAGTGTTTCCCTTGAGTATCTGGAATTCATGTATTTTCGTCACAGATGCATTCATTTTGGCGGTATGAATGTAATTCTAATAAAACCTGAATAGCAAACAGCCGGTCATCTTTGTGTGTAAATGTTCTTACACTGTAGGTTTCTGAAATATAATGTTTATTTTGAAATATACCGTGTTTAACCTTCCCTCGTGAGAAGGGAATTTCTTTTTTGTGCTCACCTGGGATGTTGTCTAGAAGCTTCTGTTGTGCTCTCTCCTTGGTTTCTCTGCGTTCACTCTCCGAGCGGCTTTTGTTATGTGGTGCGAGTTTCCCGTTGGGCCAAAACGTGTCCCGGAATATATTAATGTAGTAAACCAACATCTGCTCACTGAAGATCCAGTTTACAGTGTCTCTGATTTGCCTGCAGAGGACGAGAGACAAAGATCAACTCAATCAACTCTACTCAAAGTTTCCATTACCTCCATTCGTTAATGCTTACTTGTTTATAGTCCGTCCAAACGTGACCTGAACGAGTGCAATTAGTGTCTTCCGCACCCACTTAAACACTGCAGAGAGAAAAACACACAAATCTCACTCAACCAATGTTTTTGTTTTTGAGGGAAAGAAAAAAATGATACTTTTATTTAGCAAAGGATGCATTAAATTGATCAAAAGTGACTGTAAAGACATTTATAATGATGATTTAGCATGTGCTTCACATGTCTTTTTTTCATATTTTTCCTCAGATTGGGCAATTTTTTTTTTTTTTCTTCCTTGAATATGAGCTCCATATTCTCACTATATCATACTTTCACTTTTTAGATTTTAAATGTGTTTTTTTTTTTTATACTTAGTCCGAAGTTTCAATAAACTGTTCCATTTCAAAAAATGAGATTTTCCAGACTATTATTTCATACAGTAGTGTGACTTTATAGAGTAATATTTGTTGGGTGTTGTGCACTAGCGTTTAGCAGCAGACAGCATGTGCACTTCAGCTAGAGAAACATCAGTCACACGGTCCTGTGGTCAAAGATCTGTTGCGTTTCACACCGTCACAGTCTGACTACACACATTGCATCAGTGCGGGTGACAGTGAGTCATCTGAGCAGTGTGTTGTTATACTCACTGCCCCTGAGTTCAAAGATCTCTCCGATCAGCATGAAGCAGGGCTCAGCCAGCGCGTCCTTCCTCCCGTCCGTCTCGTTGTTGGTTTTGATTGCTTCTGTTGTCCTCATTTGTAAGTCGCTTTGGATAAAAGTGTCAGCTAAATGACAAAATTTTAATATAATGTAAATGTAAATAACTAAACTAAATTGAAATTTAAAAACAAGCCCCAAATCAAATAAATAAGTAACACAAATAAAAGAAATCTCTTCATATAAACAAACTAAGGCTTTGTCTGTGCTCTTTCCATTTAAAATTAGAGGCAACCACTGCATTTTAATCATGATCCAAACAAAGATGCTGCATACATGCAACATGAGCAGTTTTTAATCTAAATTAAATTGTATAATTTCGAAATTTGAAGCAAAAACAGAATGGTTTGACTTCAGTTTTGTGAAACTATACATAAAAAATATCTGCATGAAAGCTGAGCTGAATGAGACGAAGTCGACACTCTCTGCCAGCAGGTGGAACCGATTTGAATCGTCACATATTTGAATCGATTTTCAGCCGGCTCACGGTTAATCGTTACATCCTTACAAATGAGCCTTTAAATTTAGTCTTCAATGGATAATCATTGTGGCTCGCCGAAATGTTCATTATTTTACTTCATATAAATGAATGAAAAAAAAACGTTCTTTTTGTCTTGTTTTTCACTACAAATATCTAAACATTCTTATTGTAAATCAACATACATATACAGTACATGAGAAGCTAAATGACATAAGATTACAAGTCTTGTTTCCTAAAAAATTTATTAAAATCAAGTGACATTAGACTTTGAACGAAAGAAAAATATCTGTCAGTAAAACCAGTAAAGCAATAAAAATGTTTTCTAATTAAGTTTTAAGATTATTAAGGCTTTTTTCTTGTTTCAAGCATAAAGTTTGTTTTAAAGTATTTCATTTATTATCTTTGTAATTTTCTTCTCAAGTATTTTAAATATTTATACTGGAAAATAAGACAAAAATACACTTTTTTTTTCAGTGTAAGAGTTATGTTATGCAAAATATTAAAGTATTACTCAATATTTTGTCTTGTTAGATTTCCAATTTTAAAAAAAATACAGAAGAGTAAGCTGACAAAAACTGTTGGCCAATGGGGTCAATTTTAAAAATAAATAATTTAAAAAAACTGAATTCAATAAATGGGTTATTTTTAAGTAAATACTTTTTTTATCCGGTTTTGTTACAAAAAATGTTACGAAATTTCATTAGATAATAATCTTATGCTACTTTGCTTCTTAAGTAAGTGTATGTTGTAATAAGCATGGTTACATATTTTTGCTGGAAAACAACAACAAAAAAAGCATAGCTGAAAACACAACTCATTTAACTCAATATTTATTTTTCTTAATGTATTATACAAATATGCATTCAGCAGGTGTGTGTGTATGTGAGACAAATTTGTACCTAGAAGTGAGATAAATATGATAAAACTATTCTGAGGACATCCAAAGACTTCCTCATTTGAAAAAAAAAAACCAAGATTTTATTTGATCATTTTCAAAAGTCTTCTGTGAAGATGATGGCTTATAATTTATCTGTAAAAACAATATAGGTCTATAGAATGTCCACATTAAAAAAAGTGTGTGTGTGTGTGTGTGTGTGTGTGTGTGTGCATGTGTACCTCCTGGTGTGAGAAGAAGTCTCCCGGCAGTCTCTCCAGGAAGGATGCGAGAGAGAAGGAGGATTTCTTCTGGATGTCGATGACCTTCAGGTGCTCTGGTGACGAACTGAGAAAGGCATACAGCGCCTCGCTCTGACACATGCGCTCATCTGTCAACACTTTCTACAGAGGAAACACACACATACAAACTAAAACTTCATGAATCTAGAAATAAACTTCTTAAAATCACAGCCCTGAATCAAATGAGACCAGAAATACACACAAGCACACTCCTGGTGTACATCAACTTAGAAATAATCAGAGGTTTGAAATGTGACGGAGACTCAAAGTAAACTGACACGGTGAAAAGCTTTAGTAAGCATAGTGAACATTTAAACATTTAATTAGTGCTATATGATGACATATGTCTTAAAATAGGTGTAAATAATTAAATATCCAATAAGGATAAATGTGATACCAGTATCAGTCAATAACAGATATTGCGTCCCTAAAAGTCATTTTGATATTTTTGTGGTGTTAAAAAAAATAATGTGGCATATATAAATATATTTATTTATTTAATTTTTTTTGTTATATATATATA
>NW_015666086.1:38093-38298 GCF_001515625.1 Sinocyclocheilus rhinocerous | reverse complement strand
TATATATATATATATATATATATATATATATATATATATTGTTTTTGGTATATATACACAGTATATTTTTATTTTATTTATTTAGTCATTTAGCAGACCAAATATGTATATATATCATAATCTTTTGTTTATTATTAAGCAATTAAGTGATTTTGTTTTAAAATGTTTTTAATATTTACAATACAAAAAAAAAAAAAAAAAAAAA
>NW_015666086.1:32757-36972 GCF_001515625.1 Sinocyclocheilus rhinocerous | reverse complement strand
AAGATCATTATGTGTTTAAAACATCACATATTTTGGCCTTTTTAATGAAAATGTACATTCTGTTCAAGTCAAATACAGAAACTTTCTGATATTCATCACTCAAAAATGTATTTTAAATTCAGTTTATGTATTTAAAAAAATATATTGTAAAATGTTGTGGAAACAAGTTTCCTGCAATAAGTTTGGATCAAATGGATGAAAATGCATGAATGAATTAATTAATTAAAAACCACAAGTCAATGATTGTTTGTTTTTAATAGCACATTCCTCAATGAGACTGGAAAAGCCTCACCTGTAAAAACGTGTTGAGTTGGTTTTTGGATTTGTCAAGGAATTTTTGGTCGATTGATTTGAATGGCAGTTTACTGAGTGAGGGAAGCTGGACTTTCTTGAGTGACGGAAAACACTGCAAAAGAAAAACGGAAAGAAAGATGAACTGTGGGTAAGAAGCATCAGTCCGTGATTTTATGTTCTGTCATGCATAATCTGTATCAGAACTGATAATGTACAACAATTAGTTCATTGCCAAAGCAGCTTGACAATGGCCGCAGCAGAGGGCCGTCACAGATCAGTGCTATTTGAAACACTACGCCAGCACATGATATCACACATCAGAGGTGTGGCAGCATACTGTAAATATCAGCTGTACCTCCGTCAACTTCCTGTGCAAAGTCTGAAACTCGCTGAGCTTCCTGGTGACGGTCCAGCGGTTGTTCTTGCAGTCGTCGTCTTCAGAAAGACTCACTGCTACAAAGTAACACGCCATCTGCTCGCCATTCTCCTCAGAGGCCTACGAGATACACATACTGTGATTTTAGCATAGTTATTTTTACTCACTCTGATTCACGTTGTGCAGTGAATAAAATAAAATAAAAATGGAATTGAAATGACATAAAATGAAATTAAAATAGAATTGAAATACAAATTAAATGAAATCAATTGAAATGAAAATATAATTGGAATAAAAATAAAACATAATTAAATAGAATTGAATTGACATGAAAATAAAATGGAATTGAACTCAACTGAAATTAAAATAGAATTGAAATTTAAAAAAATAAAACAGAATTGAAATGGATTAGAATAGAATCGAAACAAGATGCAAAAATAATCAAAATTAAATTAAATTTGAATTTAAATCAAATAAAAACAAAACAGAATTGAAATAAAATCAGAATTGAAATAAAATAAAATAGAAATAAAATAAAACAAATCTGAGTCATGTTTTTAACATTTTAACATTTACATTTGCTCATTCAACAGTTATTTGAGCAAAATCTTTGTGGTAAAAGATTTAATTTGGCTTGAATTAAATCATTTTGCATGTAATGCATCTGATTCTGCCCAGAACTGAGATGACAGGAAAACAATAACAGCTTCACTTCAGTTGAAATCACATGAAGCAACTGATTTAAAAAGCTGTGTGTCATTTTGCAGCCAATTAACTGATAAATCGCTAATATACGAATGACTCACTCCTGTGCAGAAATATGCAAATGTGTGCTGTTCCTCATCAGAGCTCCAGGAAAAGAGAGGAAAAATTATTGATGGGGCTCTTGTTTACTTATACAGAACGATGGTGTTTGATTAAAAAACCCTGAAAAAAAAACAAAAAAAAAACAGATGTGCTTCTTTTTAAAGGCCAGAGGAGTTTTAAGCATGCAGGTGATCAGAATAAAATGAATACAGTAGCTCTATTCTACATGTTAAATATATAAAAACACAGATGAACAGATTAGAGTAAGTTTTCTTTATTTTTCACCCAAGATGATGTTGAATGATGAAAAGAGTTTTCAAATTTAATTTGTGGTTGCATTCGATTTTAATACGGCATTTCAAAACATGCTGCATCAGTTTTGATTTCAGTTACTCTATGTCAGTCTGCATTCATTTTTGACATGCTATACAGATCTATCGCATGGCTTCAAAATTCCTCTAAGAGCACTGACACCTTTATTACTGTGACTATATTAAGATGGTGGCTCTCTGTGAAGTTAAACAGATGGAATGACGGATGATTAAGGAGGACAGCAGGACTGCGTATGATCTAATGACTGTGTTTGTAAAAGAGTCAAACACACAGGAAATTAATCACTGTTACTTTAAGGAAAGAATGTTGTGAGAGCCGAATAAAACACCACAGACAATCATGCAAGTGATTACAATATGCTGCTGTGGCGATCACAGAACTCAATGTAACAACTGATTGTAAGATTGTATATTTCAACTGATTGAAGTCAGAATGTGTGAAAACACTGTTGATATGTCACTGCTGCACTCTGTGGTTTAAGAATTAGTTTGATTTTTTAAAGTGAAAGTACTCTGTGTTACTGATGTAATTCCTGTGATTGCAGTGGACAGCATGTAAACAGCACTTTACCAAAAGTTACATCATGTCCCTTTCTGGAATGCTTGTATGCATCACCAGGTTTTCCAGGATTACCAGCTTATTTTGGTCATGACAGTGAAAGATTAGATATAACTTTACATAGACAAGTTTAGAAAGTGTTTCTGTCACACTAGTCTCATGCTAACACTTGTAAAATATTTTCAAGAGTTTACTCCATTTATTATATTTCCTTTTATATTATATTTTATTGTATATTTTCTTTTAATTTTTGTATTTAATTTTATTCTTTTTTTACTGATGGACAAGATTAATTTTCTTTTTTTTTTTCCTTTTCAAAAATATTTGTATTGTGTTAACCGCAGAGTTTTTATCATTAACTAAACTAAAATTATAAAATAATAAATATAAATAAAATGATAAAATCATACATTTTTATTACTTGAAATAAAATAAATGTTAACTAAAATAAAATAAAATAAAAATAAAAAGCTAACTTATTTCAGTTAACATTTATTTAATTGATTTATAACTGAAATAAAATAAAATAAAATAAAAATAAATATGAACAAAAATAGCATAACTGGAATAAAATAAAATATTTTTAAAAATAAAATTACTTTAGTTTATTGTTGAGGTACTAAAACAAAAAAATGAAATAAAAATTAATAAAAACTAAGACTAATGAATGAAAAAGACTACTGAAAACAATAAACAAAAAAATTTACAAAACAAAATTACAGAATCTTTAACAAAATTTTAAATAAAAATGGAAAATATAAAAACACAAATCCAAAAAATACTTATAATAGTATTTTAATTATACTAAAATAACAATTAACTGCCATTATGTCACAGATATTGTAGCTTGAGCTAATCCTGTATTTAGCCCGGCAACCCTCTACATTGCGAGTAAATCACTCGCATATGCGACTAAATCTTCACTCTGGGCGACTAAATGATGTCTAATATTAGCCAATGGCTAATAAATTCTTAAGATTTTACTCGCCAGTGTGTGAGTTGGAGGCTATGTATAAAGTTTAGCACAGATATATTTTCACTCGCCAAACACTCGGAGCGCTTCAGAGTTTCATTCTTTGTCAAGCGATCTGTGATATTTTTCATTTCATCTCAATGGATGCACAGCGCACCTGTGTTTGTGTATTTGGCGTAACGTAAACTCTAGTGTGAAAGCGCACGACTCGCCGTCGCTTTCTCTCACACGCGCAAAGTTAGAGAGAGAGAGAGAGAGAGAGAGAGAGCGAGTGAGAGAGTCTTACATAACATGCAGAATTGATGTGATGCATGTAAATAAACGATATTCTTTGTTGTATTTTCCTGTAAAAATAACAGAGTTCCTTTGGAATTCTTCAGCTTTCAAGAACTACCGCTTTCTCCGGTAGTGGGCGGAACTAATGCGCAAACGGCAATCTCATTGGCTCATTATCGTCCATGTTTTGATTTCAGCGAATCAGTTCGAGCAAACGCACACAACCTGATTAATATTCATGAAGCCAGTAGCTCATTAATCCCTAGTGCGTTTTTATATTGTTCTTATTAGTAGAATTCGTATAATAATAATAATATCTTATCAGTATTATTGTTCGTTTTTTTTTTACAGGAACACTGAATGACCAAAAAAAAAGCACCAGCACCAGTCCTAAGTTCATGGTTACCAAGTTTTAATTCTAATTACTAAACTTCTATTATTAAATAATACTTGATTATCATATTATAATGCTTGACTGACGGATGTTAAGAGTGTACTTTCAGATATTTAAAAAGCTGTACCATTTTACAAACATTATATATGTTTGTAAAATGGCATAACTTATATATATATAGTATAGTATAGTATAGTATAGTAT
>NW_015666086.1:28674-31800 GCF_001515625.1 Sinocyclocheilus rhinocerous | reverse complement strand
CGCTCACTTATTATCGTCCCTGTTTTGATTTCAGCAAATCAGTTCCAGCGAACGCACACAACCTGATTAATATTCATGAATCAAGCAGTTTTCTAATTTGCACTAATTTCGATACATACACAGTTACCAAGTTTTAATTTAGTGACACAATCTACAAGAAAGGCATTTTCATGAGTTCCAGCGCAGGTCTCTGACCCTGACTCTGATGGAAACGCTGCCCCTGAGATCTCTGCCAGCACAGGAAGAAAGAGACCCTCAGAGTACACGAGAGAAATCGATTCCCGTCTCAGCTAATGGATTAACTCAAACCACACACACAGTACAGACTGTATGAACTCCAAAATTTCAGAAGTCGATACCAGTACTAGTGATAAATTACGTAAATAATGCTTGAAGTTATTGCTTTTTATCTTGGGTACATTACTGTTCAGAAGTATGTTTTTTTTTAATGTTTTTCAAAGTCTCTTATGGTCACTAAGGATGCATTTATTTGCAAACAAAGTAAATATGTGAAATATTATGCAGGTCTCTGACCCTGACTCTGATGGAAACGCTGCCCCTGAGATCTCTGCCAGCACAGGAAGAAAGAGACCCTCAGAGTACACGAGAGAAATCGATTCCCGTCTCAGCTAATGGATTAACTCAAACCACACACACAGTACAGACTGTATGAACTCCAAAATTTCAGAAGTCGATACCAGTACTAGTGATAAATTACGTAAATAATGCTTGAAGTTATTGCTTTTTATCTTGGGTACATTACTGTTCAGAAGTATGTTTTTTTTAAATGTTTTTCAAAGTCTCTTATGGTCACTAAGGATGCATTTATTTGAAAACAAAGTAAATATGTGAAATATTATTACAATTTGAAATAACTGTTTTCTATGTGAATAAATGTTCAAATGTAATTTATTTCTGTGATGCAAAGCTGAATTTTCAGCATCATTCACTGTCACATGATCATTCAGAAATCTCAAACAGTTGTGCTGCTTAATATTTTTCTTAATATTTTTTTATCAATTTTATTCATCCTTGCCGAGTAAGAGTATTGATTTCTTTCAAAAAAAAAATTCCTGTTACAGAACAGTAGTGTATCTGTAAGCAGTGTCTAGTATTGCACAAAATAAAACAAAAAAATCACATTGAAAACTGGTCGTTCAGACATCATTTATCAGTCTGGCTTCATCTACACCAGTCTACAGTTGTAATGTGTGGTTTTCAAAGGAAGTTCACACCAATATTTTTTTACCATGGCTGGCTTGGCCGCTTATATTCAGACCGCAGCTGGTTTGACCTCAGTGACTGAACTGAGTCAGCACTACTGATAATAGGAAGAAAAAAAATGCTTGTGAAATACTGGTCTTTTTGACACCCTACTAGAAAGTATTTCCCATGCATTAGTACAGACATTAATATAATATAATATAATATAATATAATATTTGTGTGCTGACACTGATAGCCAGCTGTTTATAATTCTGCTCCTTCCTGCCCCTTGTTTTAACGTTCATTAGGAAATTGAAACAATACTCTAAAATAAACTGAAATAAATATTCTCTATAACAAGTTTTATTTAGCAAATGAAATAGAGTTAAATTGAGATATGGGAAAAAAATGTGCTATTAATTTGAGACACATAAGACACAAACGGCCTATTAAAACAGGATTCAACTACTGTTCAAAAGTTTTTGTTGTTTTTTTTTATAAAATAATTATTATTAGCAAATATTTAGCAAGGACGCTTTAAATTAATTAAAATTGAGAATAATAAGATATATTTTTTTTGAGCAGCAAATCTGCATATTAGAATGATTTCTGAAAGATCATGTGACACTGAAGACTGGAGTAATGATGCTGAAAATTCAGCTTTGCATCGCAGGAATAAATTACTTTTTAAAATATATTCAAATAGAAAACAGTTATTTTAAATTGTAATAATATTTCACAATATTACTGTTTTTACTGTATGTTTGATCAAATAAATGCAGCCTTGGTGAATATAAGAGACTTTTAAAAAAATATATTTAAAAATCTTAAACTTTTGATCCCTAATGTATTTGTTAAATTCAAAATATTCTCATTTATAAACAACAACAAAAAAAAACATATTAGGGCTGCACAATGAAAGTTTCATTTAAAATGTGTTTTTGTAAAAAATAGGGTTGAACATTCAAATTAATTAGTTGTAACCAATCACAAACGTGTCCATTGATCACATGGATGCACTGGCCAATCACAGATCTGACGCACAAAAAATTATCAATCAGAATTTATTTATTATTATTTCAGATAAAAGGATAATATTTCACATCAATGGGGCTATAATTCTGGGTTTACCTTTTTATCAGGTCGTGGTGCGTTCTGGATGGAGCCCAGGGCTTGGCGTTTGTACTCCAGCCTCTCGTACAGCTGGTGTAGTTTGGTTGCGGCGTAACTGGCCTGTTCGTTGATGCCTTTGCTGCCTTCATCCAGGGCCACGTCCCCTCCTTCCATCACCGGACCCTAAACGCACAGAAATACAAGAGAAAAATCACCGAAAATGGCGATGGAGTGTTTGGATGTAGAAGCCAGGCTCATATCATGTTAAACTCACGGCGTCGTCTTTCTCCTCGCTGCTGGACTGTGAGCTGCTCCTTTGCTCCTCTCGTTTAATGAGCCGCTCGTACAGGTCGCTCACCAGGAAGGATGGGTAATAGCGCTCCTTCATGGTCTCGTACACGTCTCCCTGGATCCTGTGGAACACGTCTGTACCCTTGTTCCCCACCAGCGTCTGCTGGATCTCTTTATAAAGAGCCTTCTCCACCGGGATCTCCCTGCTCTCCACAAAGAAGTTCTGGTAGATCTCTCCAACCAGCTGTGGCACTTCATTCTGCACAGAGGAAGAATATCAGACCTGATCTGGAGTACAGACATTGAAACCAGGCACATTCTTGTCTTGTTTTTTAAAGGCATTCCTTTAAAAGTGAATCTCACAGGTAGGTCACATTTAATCCCCAACAAAAGAAAAAAATCTAACTGTATACGTGGCATCAATAGCATAACATTTTGCATAAATATTAATATTTATACTTATATTTTACACAAAAAAAAAATTTTATATATATATATATACAGTGGTGTGAAAAAG
>NW_015666086.1:24755-28576 GCF_001515625.1 Sinocyclocheilus rhinocerous | reverse complement strand
ACTTGTGTTATCTTTGACTAATATTTAAATTTGTTTGATGATCTGAAACATTAAAGTGTGACAAACATGCAAAAAAATAAGAAATCAGGAAGGGGGCCAACACTTTTTCTGTATACATACTGTGTGTGTGTGTGTATATATATTTTATAAATAGTGTGTGTGTGCATATATATATATATATATAATTATTGTATATATATATATATATATATGTGTGTATAAATATTGTATAATTATTGTATGCTTTCAAAAGAGTAAATAAATTTAAAAAATACAAAATATATAGTAAATTTAATAATCAAATAAAAAAACATAAATATATAAAATAACCATAAATCAATTCATTAAAGGCAGTACAACAAATACTACCTCGGTAAATATATAACTTAAATATAAATATATAACTTTTTTTTTTGCATTATTGAAATTATCTTTTTCACATTAAGGTCATTTAAAACTGGGGAGAAAATGTGATTAAACAGGTTTTATTTTCATCAAACAAAACAGTTTATTTTTCTTCTTCTTTTGATTATAGGGTCAAATATCAGTTAAATAAAAATGCAGACATGTTCTTGACAAGTTTTGTTGGTTTCATCCTTGACGGTTTGAAGATCTGCACAGGTCTATTGGTCTGCCAGCAGCAATGCTGCATTGTGCTTTTACTGGTTTTGGTCTTCAATGTTCTGTATTTCAATGACAGATTCACATTCAGAACCAACAAGCTATAAAACATATGGCTAATCTTAATCGTTTGGTTTGGTTTCATGCTGAACAGATGCTAACTGTTAATAAGATATGACATCAACATTAAACAGATTATTGCAAATCTGCTGTTGCACAGAAATGAACCAAATGTACCTCCTCAAACATTTATCAGCTAACAGCATTCTAGAGTACCTCCATATTTTCATAAATAGCCGTTTTTATTCTATATACCAGTACTTCTCAAAGTCCGGACTCCGGTCCGGATCCGGACCCAGAGGAAATTCAGTTCGGACTCGCCTCCATTTAATATTTCAAGAACACTAATTATTTCCTACTTTGATAAATGCATGTTAAACTTGTAAATCATATGTTTAGTTTTTAATGTCTTTTTGGAGATGGTCGTTTGGATATGACGTTTGACATAATCGGACGACATTTCACACTGCGTTAATCGCGCGTTAATAAAATTAATGCCGTTAAAATGAATTTGCGTTAACGTGTCATTAACGCGTTAATTTTGAAAGCCCTACTTTCAACACCTTCTGATGTTTATTCATGTTTATTTCGCAACATTAAAGAGTGCCAAAATGGTATTTAATGTTTGAATTTGGTAATAAAATTGACAGAATTTGAACACCGAGACTTTGTTTCATATGAAAAGTAACAAAACATAAAGCTTATCATGATTTACTGGAAAGGAGGAGCGCTAAAAATAATGTTTTGCTCATGCATCAACTGAAAACAACAGATCAAGTCTCGGGACTGAAGAATAGATATGGGTTTAACAAAGTGAGAATAGATTAAAATGGAGAAATCAATATTTTTTGATATTGACAATCATGTGACTGACCACTTGAGCAGCGTGTTTTCAGGTTTGTACTGTAATATCACAGAACTCGCTCCTCCACCATTAATAAATGACCATGCAAAGTATTTCTACAGATGTCCCCATGAGAAACAGTTATTGTCTGAACAGGGCTAATGACAGCGGCTCTCTTTCACTCGTATGCTGACAGATCTTCAGCTCAAGGTCTTGATGTTCTGCTGAAGTGCGTGTCTGACCTTGTTGGCGCTCTTGAGCATCTCCACCAGCTCCCAAAAGCTAATCAGAGCCCTCTTGTCCACGCGCTCCATGTAGACACGGAAATGCTCCCGGTACACTGCGTTTGACATGATCTCCTCAAACTGAAGTATCTGTGAGAGGACAAGAAACAAATGAAGCAGACAGTGTTATTATTAAAAGCACTTGAAAAATTTACGCTGCAGTGGAAGTGGCGTTTCATCTTGAGAAGGCTGGGTAATTTATCAGTAACACTGACTGCCAGCCGACGAGGATGTTTCTTCTCATCTTTTAAAGGGTTTCTATTCTTTTGGAGCATCTTATATTTGTTTTGTGTAAGTCAAGGCTTGTCTCTAACCCTAAGAATTAAGAATATTTTTGCTTTTGTACCTTTAACACTATATAGTAAATATATAGTAAATGTTGGCTAACCTCCTTGCACTGACAAAATTCACACAAAAGTACCTTAATATGCAGCTTTGATGCTCAACAAACATTTTTTATTATCATCAATGCCAAAAGCAGTCTTGCTGCTTCATATTTTTGTGGGTTTTTTAGCATTCTTTGATGAATAAAAAGTTCAAAAGAACAGCATTTATTTGAAATATTTTATATTTAACAAATGTCTTTACTGACTCGCTTTTGATCAATTTAATGCATCCTTGTTTAATAAAAATATTAATTTCTTTTTAAAAAATAAATAAATAGCTTACTGACCCCAAACTTTTAATTGGTATTTTTATAATTTTTAAAATTGTATAATTAAAACAAAAAATAATAATAATTTTAATTAATTAAAAATGTATTTATTCAATTTTGTTTTTTAATTAATGTATTAATTTTTTTATGAATGAATGAATTAATTAAAGTTTTTTATTCATTTGAGTTTTTAGTTATTTAGTACATAAATTTAAACTAAATGAAAATGAGAAATATTGCTGTTAATGTTAACTAAAATAAAATAAAATAAAGTAAAAAAATTTATTTTATTTCAAGGAATGCAATTTATTTAATTATTTTTTTCATGTATTTATTTATTTTTTATTTTAGTTTTGGTTAACTATAGTAACCCTGGTGTTAACTGAATAAAAACAGGTTCTCGATTCTAAGCACTAGTAAATGCTAATAGACTAAGGGTGCTTTCACACTAGCACTTTTGGTGCACACCCAGGTTCGATTGACGTCAGAGTTCGGTACGTTTGGATGATGTGAACGCGGTCTTCCGACCTCGTGTGCGCACCCGCGAACCGTACCCGAGTCCACTTAAAAAGGGTGGTCTGGGGTACGGTTCAAGTGAACTCCGGTACGGTTCGCTGCTGATGTGAACGCAATCGTACCAAATCACGGAAGTGAACCGCTATTAATGACGTATTATTTGATAAAAATGTGTGTTTGTGTGTGTTTCACTCACTTTCTTGACGAGCGTGACTGACGCGCTGCAAGCAGAGAGCTGTATATCTCATTTCTGTTCGCCTTCAGAGTACTTTAGACCATTTGCAGTACATTCGTAAGGCAGACGTAATGCCGTTATGTACTGAAGCTTTGGAAACAAAACCAACGGTTCAAAAACATAATCCGGTACGGTTCGCTGCTGATGTGAACGCAATCGTACCAAATCACGGAAGTGAACCGCTATTAATGACGTATTATTTGATAAAAATGTGTGTTTTTCACTCACTTTCTTGACGAGCGTGAATGACGCGCTGCAAGCAGAGAGCTGTATATCTCATTGTTCGCCTTCAGAGTACTTTAGACCATTTGCAGTACATTCGTAAGCAGACATAAGTGCCGTTATGTACTGAAGCTTTGGAAACAAAACCAACGGTTCAAAAACATAAATATAAAATTGAAGAGAGCCTTGCTACGCATTTTGCCGTCTTCTCCTGCGCCATCGTTACTAAGCAACGGGATAAACAGCTGCTGGCTTGATGACGCAAACGAACCGCGGTTCGGACCCAAATAATATAATGTGAACAGTCCAGCGGGGGCAGGGGGAGGGGGGCAATCGAACTCTGGTTCGGACCAAGCAATCGAACCAAGTGTGAAAGCACCCTAA
>NW_015666086.1:21864-23747 GCF_001515625.1 Sinocyclocheilus rhinocerous | reverse complement strand
GTGAACACAGTCCAGCGGGTGCAGGGGGAGGCGGGAGCAATCGAACTCGGGTTCGGACCAAGCAATCGAACCAAGTGTGAAAGCACCCTAATGCTATGACATGATGTCATAACCATGATCATTTTCTCAGTTAACAGTCTGTGGAAGGAGCTTCGCATCAAAAAAAATGCAAAGAAAATCCTTTTTCCAAGAAGCAGCTACTGTTCATCAATATGCAGTGATGTTTTAAGCTTTACACACTGAGGTTTCTGTGTTCTTCTAAGCTAGCGTATGAAACCCAACACGCTCTATGAACCTCATATCAGTGTGCTGCTCTCGACCGGATCATTAGGGACATTCAGAGACAGGCCTATCGGTGTGGGACGGGACGGCCTACTAGGGCCTAGAGCTACTGGGACAACAACAGCATGTCATACGACTGAATTCAGATAGAGTAAGGGCTTCCTGTCATAACATGCTTCTACACTGATCAGAGAGATAAAAAGAGACAGAAAAACAAGAGTTACTCCATTATATCAGGGCTCGACAGTGCAAGCGTTTCACTAAACACATATGTGTGAACTGTAAAATGTATGTAAACAGTCATAAAAATTCTTAAATATCTTAAAATGGCATAAAAAACATCTAAATTGATCATTTTAAGAGTTCTTAAATCACATCCGCTCATTTCATTACGTCAGCTACAGGATGCAGAAAATAATTCAATAAATTTGTGATTTCATATTGGCTTAGATATGGTGTTTCTGTGACTGTAATTTCTTCCTGTACCCGTTGGCTCTGTGGACCGTCCCCTTCATCCTGGGCTCCGTCCTCCTGCTGCTCATAGTTAGGACCCCCGAGGAGCCGGATCCGCTTCTCGCACTGCTTCTTTGCCACTGTGAGCTGGTTAATGTAACGCTTCATGTTTCTGGCACGTAACAGGTCGGCCTTTAGCGCGGCGGCCTCTTTCCCTTTACTGTCTGCAGAGAGAGAGAGAGAGTGAGCGGGAATTCAGATGTGCAATCTCACGGGAATCCGCTGTGATAGATAACTGAGAGAAACTAGCTCTGATGACTGGAGCTGATATGATGTGAATGGCTCACAGTGCGTTTCATTTCCTTCTGCTTCATCTGTGTCACTTTCACACAGAGATATACATAGACATCAAGCAATTACACAAACAAAAGTATGTAAAACTGAAATAAGTTTTGACACATTGCTCAACTTGTTTAAAAACATGCACTTTTCTAAACTAATTCCTGATTTCCAAGGTTAAAAACTCCCATTGAAAAAATAAATAAATAGTACAAAATGTAAAGCAAAATACTTTAAGGTTCCAAAAAATGAACAAACAAATAAATAAATAAAATAAATATAACAATAAAACGTTCCATGAAAGTGTAGGAAAAGCTCATTAAAAATGAATATAAAATAAAATGAAAAATTAGATTACAAATAAACAAACAAACAAATTAATTAATTAATAACCAAATAAATAATTTAAAAAAGTGTACATTAAACATTTAAAATAAAAGAAGTTGTATTTAAAGGGGTCATATGATGCGATTTCAAGTTTTCCTTTCTCTTTGGAGTGTTACAAGCTGTTCGTGAATAGATAAGATCCCTAAAGTCGCAAAGACTAAAGTCTCAAATCCAAAGAGATATTCTTTATAAAAGTTAAGACTGGTCCACACCCTCCTAAAAATGCCTTGTTTAAACACGCTCCCACACGTCTACGTCACCGTGAGGAAAGATTTGCATAACGCTGCCCAAATGTTTACGCAAAGAAAGAAGGCGTAACTTTATTGTTGCTGCCACCGCCGCCGCCATGTCGTGGAGACGCTGTGAGTTTCGTTGTGAAAGCGAAACTACTTTGTTTGGTCTTCCAAAAGAGGACACGACTA
>NW_015666086.1:20937-21192 GCF_001515625.1 Sinocyclocheilus rhinocerous | reverse complement strand
GCAACGCGTGAAAAGACAGTATAAGTCATTATAATCCGTAATTATGTTACAGTACAGTACTGGATGCAACAAATGCCTCGTATATAATGGGTTTTATTGTTTTTGTCTCATCGCGCCGGGACACGGCATCACAATATGGTAAGGGGCGTAACATTTCCGTCACACGCTTGAGGTATTCGGCCAATCACAATGCACTGGATAGCTGGCCAATCAGAGCACACCTCGCTTTTCAGAACGATGAGCTTTGTAAAAATC
>NW_015666086.1:20241-20793 GCF_001515625.1 Sinocyclocheilus rhinocerous | reverse complement strand
TTGTAAAAATCAACGCGTTTCAGAAAGGCGGGGCATAGAGGAGCAACAATAATGTACAGTATGTGGAAAATAATGTGTTTTTTTAACCTTAAACCGCATAAACATTTCATTACACCAAATGCACAAAATAGTTAATATAAAAATAGTTATTTTTAGCAACATCATATGACCCCTTTAAAATAATTTAATTCTAATGTTAAAAAAATACATTTAAACATTTAAAAACTTTAAAACAGCTTAATCTAGGCTAAAACTGCCTTTTTAATTATTAATTTTAGTGTCAAAAAATGCAAAAAGGTCTGCACACTAAAACAATGAAGAACAGAAAGAAAAGAAATGTATTTAATTTTATAATATATGAGTTTAATAATTCAATTTTTATGTTTATTTAATGTTTATTGTTAAATCAGTGTTTTAAATTATTTCCACATTTATCAAATTTTGAAAACAGGGTTGCAAAACTTGCAAATCTTATTTGCCAAATGATTTCCTTGATCCAAATGCCAATGAAAAAAAATATATATAAATAATAATAATAATAATTTTATATAT
>NW_015666086.1:18401-19833 GCF_001515625.1 Sinocyclocheilus rhinocerous | reverse complement strand
CATATGCAACCAATGCACTTTTCACTGAATTTTAAAGCAAACAATATAAGAGACATTTATTTTACAGTTTTACAATAATAAAATAAATGTAGTACTTAAAATAATGTACAACACAAACGACACCACTAAATAATTCCCTATTATATACATGCAGTTTATTAGTACTATTAGGTACTTTTCATAGACAGGCAAAAGTTGTTGACTTTCCATGGGCTCCTGTGAAGTGGCTACCTGTGGCATTCACAGAGCTCACAATGAGTCTGGAAATATGAGCAATCACCGCCAACCAGCGTCCATCTCACAGCACGCTCCGTCTGCCGCTGGAAACCAGGGAAGAGGGGAGAGACTTTTACACAAGCGTTCCCTGCTCTCCTTCCTTTAATAGCCAGTGTCATTGTGCTGGACCAGCGGGAAGATTTATAGATTTGCCCATTACAGGGCAGCAGGAGACGGAAAACATCTCTTCCTGAGAGTCTTCCTGACTCTCTGCAAGAACTAACACAACATAAATGCTTCCCACCGTGTGAATAAAATTAGCTTAATTAATCCGGCATTGAAATGAAGGCACGATTAATTAACTTTATCTCTAATGTTGATGTTCAGCAGTAAACTTGCTCATTTAGTCAAAGAAAACCTCCTCATTCATATCCAGATACATTTTGTTAGTCATATATTTGTGAAGCTGGGAACATACTTATCTGTTTAAACTCTTGTTCTGATTGGCTGTTCAATTGATGTGGTTTAAACAGATTAAAAAAAAATGGCATAAAAGTTGATGTTACTTAAAGCAATAAAATAGCACAAATGTCATAGTCTGAAGAGTGTTAGAAAAACTATTGATACTACTAAAAACCATTTATTTATTTTTAATTATAGCCTGTCCCACCTCAAATAAATAAAATGTATTTATTTATTTAATTTATAATTTTACCCTTAGTAAACGTAATGGAACATTACATAAAATTGTATGGAATAAAATAGGGGTGCTCCGATCAGGATTTTTGAGGACGATCACCGATCGCCGATCACAGAAAGCAGTATCTGCCGATACCGATCACCGATACCGATCTTTTTAAAGCCTTCTTTTTATCATTTATAACTTTTATGGTGTAATTACTACATTTTCGTGTCAATCCATGTTCATATTTACTGCAAACAATGCGCTGTTACTTTAATTCAGCGCTTGCAGAGCTTGTGCATGCTTTATTAATCCGTTAACATGAGCGCGGAAAGAATACGCACCACATACGCACTGCAAACGGAGTAATGTGAACATGGCATTATGTGTGTGTGTGTGTGTGTGTGTGCGCGCTGCGAGAGTGCATCAGGAGAGCGAGCGGGTGCTGAATGGTTAAACACTGGCAAGAATTAAGAAGTAATGCAATTTATAAACTTTAGTGACGATGTGACACTGCCTCGATTGTGCAAGTGA
>NW_015666086.1:11539-18346 GCF_001515625.1 Sinocyclocheilus rhinocerous | reverse complement strand
ACCGCCGATCAATCATCCCAACGTGATTATCGGCCGATAGTGATCGGTAGCCGATAAATCGGAGCACCCCTAGAATAAAATAAATAAATAAAATGACTTTCGTAGCACGTGCGACATATATGTCGCACTGTACAGCCCTGCTAAATAAAATAAATAAGCAAATAAAAAAAACTCTTCCTTAGCAAACACAATGGAACATTCTATAAAATAAAATAAAATAATCGTCCTTAGTAAACACAATGGAACATTCCATAAGATAAAGGAAAATAATAAAATAAATAAATAAACAAACTACTTCCTTAGTAAACACAAAATTAAATTAAATTAAATTAAATTAAATTAAAGAGCTTCTCCTTAGTACACAATGGACCATTCCATAACATTGTAGGAAAAAATAAAAGAAATGAACAAAAATGAATGAATTAATGACCCAACGAACAAAACACAAATACAAAAAAAACTAATAAATAAGTAGTTTATCTTTAAACTAACATTTGGTGGCAAACTAGCTAACACCTAAAGAGACTAAAACTGAATAAACAAAGCAATCTTTTTTAAGGGAAACATATTTACTTTGGTTCCTGGGGTGGACAAACAAACTTTTAAAAGTTAAAGCACCACCTTTCACTGTTCTTTTATTAAAAACAGACTCTTAAATTGACTTCTTTTGTAAAAAAGTGGCAAAAATGAATCATTCAGAAGAAACTGGTAATTTTTTCCTAATTTTCCTCCCAGTAGTCTGAGTTCGACCGGATACCAAAACACATTTAAAGTGATTGGAGAGTATGATTTCTGTAAGTATCAGCTGATGTGTTTTATGGCTGCACAGTAAATGTCACCACTGGCTACTACAGCCCACTGTCTGGAAGCAGAGTTACTCGAGCACACACCGCACCAGCTTCAGTGTAATTACCCATCTGCCAATCACAGAGCGGCATGCGGCTAGACACAGAGACTACAGAAGCTCTTTTCAGGAAGAGCAGAAGCTTCATAATAGCTCATGATAGAGCAGAGCAAATAAGGTGGCTTAACAGCATGTGTTGTCATGCCAAGATAACATCTTCAATTTGGTGTAATACCCTGGCTTGACTGCTGGCAAGCAGTCCATCACAAAGCTCTTCTGACCATTACACTCCATTACAGGACATTACAAAACATCAAAATGAAAATGGAGCACACAAATTGAGTTTCCTGAAAACTTGACCATTAGAGTCAAATGAAGAAAAAAGGGAAAAAAGCAGCAACTCAGAGTTTGTATTCCTAAATAAGAAGAGACATGATTGGCCGATGTGTTCGAAAGTCATCCTACCTTTCTGTCTCTTCAGCTGTGGGATGCTGCTGATGGTGGTCGCCTGAATGATCTCCACAACTATCTGATACCTGCAGAAAGACAAAATGACAGCAGAGTGACTTAATCAAGTACAGTATATGGACATACACAAGACATTACATTTTCTTAAGTAAATCTGAGTGCCGTTGTTGCTAGAGCATTGCTATATAATTGCTAAAGTGTTCTCAAAGCCATGTAATTTTAAATATTATTATTACTATTAGTTTTATTTGTATTATTAAATGGTAGGCAAATAAATAAATAAATAAATGTTTTCCAATACCTTCAAACTAACATTTGAAGAGACAACCTAAAGAGACTAAAACTGCCAATCAGTTGCCCATCACAGTCACTTTTTTTCTTAGGTGTTTATTTTTTGGTTGGTTGGTTCAATTCAAAAAGCCGTGAGCAATAACAATTAAACATTAACCGTAAGTGTGAGCGATAGTGATCTTTGACTAGAAAATTAAAACTGGCCAAACCGGAATTAGTTTTCATATGTTGACACCATAAAACGGTACCATAAACGTACAACACAATTATGTATTTTTTTTTTTTGGTGAAATGACATGCATTTATCCAGTGTTGTTATTGTTATCTAAAACTATTAAAATCTGTCCTTGGTTACTGAAATAAAGCAGAAATATATAAATATTAGATGAAAACTACAAAATTTTAAAAGGATGTCTTAGCAACTAATTGAAATAAACAAGTTGCTAATAATTTACAGTAAGTTTGTTTTAGTTAGAATGCATTAACTAACATGACCTAGCAATAGCCAGGTTTCCATCCAAAGTTGCGAATTTAACCTGTGTGCAAAATTAGATTGTTGCATAAAACATTTGGAAATAAGCAAGTTTCTAAATCTATGTAGAAATGTTAAAAAATACTTATAAACACTATAATATTGTATAAATAATACATTTATCAGGTCCTAGTCTAGTTATAAGCTGTTAAATGGTCATATGATGCGATTTAAATTTTTCCTTTCTCTTTGGAGTGTTACAAGCTCTTGGTGCATAAAGAAGATCTGTAAAGTTGCAAAGACTAAAGTCTCAAATCCAAAGAGATATTCTTTATAAAAGTTAAGAGTCAACCACGCCTACCTAAAACGGTTCGTTCTAACACGCCCCCACATATCTACATCACTATGTGGGAAGATTTGCATAACACCGCCCAAATGTTCACGCAAAGAAAAAAGGCGTAACTTTTATTCTCGCTGTAGTATTTTATCTCGTCGCTCCGGCCGGATAGGGCATCACAGTATGGTAAGGGGCGTAACATTTCCGTCACATGCTTGAGGTATCCGGCCTTTCACAACGCACTGGATAGCTGGTCAATCAGAGCACACCTCACTTTTCAGACCGATGAGCTTTGTAAAAATCGACGCGTTTCAGAAAGGCGGGGCATAGAGGAGGAACAATAATGTACAGTATGTGGAAAATAATGTGTTTTTTTTAACCTTAAACCGCATAAACACATTTCATTACACCAAATACACAAAAAAATACACAACATCATATGACCCCTTTAAGATCAAGTAAGATCGAGTCAATGTAGACTGATTAACTAAACAGTCTGTATAAAGCCTCACATTAATAAATCAGCTCAATTTAGTCAGTACCCATACCGTGTACTTTAAATAAAGAAATCTTGTACTAAAGTAAACTGATTAACTAAATATAAGGCTGCAACAATTCAGTTGGTTAAAAATTATCCTTCAGGCGTCGACCTAAAGGGAAGGGCATTTTCCTTTAAATTCAGACTGTCTGTAGTATAAAATTGCTTCCACTAACACGTCTCGGCTATTGAAGAATGAGAGCATTAAGATTTCAAGGCTACTAATGTTTCATTGAGAAATTCCTCTGAGGAACATTATTCACTCAAAATTAATGAAATGGATCCTTTCGATATTAAGAAATGCTGAATACTTATTACACACGTTCTGCTCTCATCACAGGCCCTGATGAGAGAGGACGAGATTGAGAGAGAGAGAGACTGAACTGAAATTGCTTCATGAAAGTCAAATACAAGTAATTTGAGAACATTGCCACAAGTAGCTGGTGCAAAATGAGAGTATTATAAGACGATATGGAGGCTGACCTTCAAAAATGACATGTCACAACATGAGACAGTTTGTGATATTTATGGAAATTTGGGTAAATGTCATGCTGCCGTCGTGCATCAAAGTCTGACGCAGGAGAGAAGAAATTGTTGAATAAAGTCATTATTTTGTTTTTTGTTTTTTTGCGCACAAAACGTATTCTCGTAGCTTCATAACATTACGATTGAACCACTGATGTCACATGGACTATTTTAACGATTTGTCCTTACTACCTTTCTGGACCTTGAACGTGGTAGTTGTGTTGCTGTCTATGCAGCGTCAGAAAGCTCTCGGATTTCATCAAAAATATCATAATTTGTGTTCTGAAGATGAACGGAGGTCTTACGGCTTTGGAACGACATGAGGGTGAGTAATTAATGACATAATTTTAATTTTTTGGTGAACTATCCCTTGAAATGTTTCATCAATCCCAGTAAAAGCATAACAATCATAGAATACAGATATAAAACATCAAATACAAATCTGAAGCAGATCATTTTCTGTTCATTTAGATGTGCTAGGGCTAAAAAGCCTTGCCGGAACGTGAAAAGAGAACTAAAGACTGTCCAGGTGTTCAAAATTACTTTCTATCACAATTTCAACTCTCTAACACTTAAACAGGAACTTTCCAGGAGGATTTGAAAGCAGCATCACATTTACCCATCCTATTGTCCATCCATGGCTTTTAGACTAATTTCAATTTGCATAAAGCTTCTTTTAGAGCTCTAATCTTTCTCTGCTTCCTCAAAACGAAATCAAACACAACTCGAGCTGTTTTTACAGTCTCTGGCGAGGTCAGAAACCTGTGTGTTTAACTGTGTCACCTAGCAACAATCTCATTACCTGACCTTAAATGAGACGGTCAAATTATAGATGCTGAATATCCTCGACACAACAAACTTCCTTTTTCTTTCAGCTTTCAAACAAAGAATGTTTAACCCTTTGTGCACGTGAAATAAAAGCCCATTTACAAAAACACCCTCTTTGGCTGATGAGATGTTCAATTTTTAGACTTAAAGTGTCAATGCGACTGAAGAAAAAGCACAAGAGGCTTATAGTTGTCATGGAAACAAAGGTCTCAGGTAAATTGTAGAGTTGACAGACTCCCAGCTCCTGGCTGTTATTAAAGGTGACAGTACAGATAACATTTGTTTTAATAATAATACCACATCATAGAGTCATTCAGAAACATTTCCACAAGCGGGGTTAAGATATTTAGGGTCATTCTTCAGGTTTACATTAACATATGTAAATAATGACTTGATACTAACAGTGTGCTATTATATTCTATACTATTTTAATATTTTTCTAAACAAATAAAAAATCCAGTGGCTTTATTTAATCATGTTTAAAAAAAGAATGCACTATTTCCTAAATTACATATAGGATTTACACAAATACAGTAAAAAATAGTAATATTGTCAAATATTTTTACAATTTAAAATAACTGTTTGAATATATATTAAAATAGTATTTATTCCAGTGATGCAAAGCTGAATTTTCAGCCTTAACCAGTCGTCAGTCTCACATGACCCTTTAAAAAATTAATTACATTTTAAAATATATTTGAACAGAAAACAGTTATTTAAATTGTAATTATATTTAACAATATTACTTGTTATGAGCTTGTATAATATTACTGTGCTTTTGATCAAATAAACGGTAAGCATAAAATACGTATTTTGAAAACAAAAAACCGATGTCTGTCTGTATATTTTTCTAAATATAATCAGATACAGACAGAGAGACAGACAGACAGACAGACAGAGAGAGAGAGAGAGAGAGAGAGAGACAGACAGAGAAACAGAGAGACAGACAGACAGACAGACAGACAGACAGACAGATAGATAGATAGATAGATAGATAGATAGATAGATAGATAACACTATAACAGTAGGCATTTGTGCAAACCTTTCTTCTTAATTCAATGATATGTTATCTCCTCCTAGCACAATCCTTACATCTGCAGCTCCGGAAAGCAGTAACTACAAACTGAGAGTATAACTTTCTTTTTGGAAATTAATGTTACACTTTTTCCCATATTGGAATTGAACAATCGGCAGATGGATGTTTCCTCCAAACCTTATTTCCGACGGAGGTTTCAAAGAACTTTCTTACCATTGCAAATTGCAGGCTTCGCTACAGCTTTTGAAAAGCAGTTGTCTTTGCAATGACTACTAAAAAGCTCTACAACCAAACCATCTTTATGACGCCCGTCAAGAAAACACACTATAATAACAATGCTTTTATTTCAGAACGCCAGAGTCTGTCTGTTCCTGCCTGTCGCCTTCCGATCCATCTCCATCCTTTACGCCTGCGGATCAATACGGCTGAAAAGTTTCTCCAAGCCTTTAAATGTCACCGTCTCACGACTCACAGATAATTCATCCAGAGCTGAACTCGGCGGAACAAACCTCAAATGACAAATGTCCCCTCCGATACGACCTGATACCGCAAGCTGAAAAGCAACAACAAATGACAGTGCCGACTTCCAGTTCACCTATTTAAAGAGTGATTTGTCTGAACGAAAGAAACAGAAATTGCTTTCTAACAGAACTATTTTTGTACTGAAATAAATCGGTTTGGATGTGGTGAAATGGCCGAAATCCAGACAGATTTAGTGAGTCATCTGCTCTGACTCTGACATAAATAAACACAATGACATTAATCAATAACCTAATAAATCACTGTCAAAAAAGCTGACCACAAAGCCAGAGCAATATTACAGGCATGTTCACATACTGTTGGTATGAACAGCTTACAATCTACTTTTAAAAAAATAGCATGATTTCCACAATGCAGAAAACGTGGACAGAATTGCGAAATCCTGTCATAAAAATTGAATTTACTGTGTACTTTTTCATTCATGTTTTAATTTAAACTGTAAACCTCTGTTGTCCGGCACTTTCTTTGACGAAAAATGAAAGGAATCGTTCATATTTAATTTTATCGCTTTTTAAAAGGTTTATTGTTAAAGTTAGATGTGTTGTAGTTAACTAAAACTAAAACCAAATAAAAAAAAACTTTTGTTACCTGAAATACAATAAACATTCAAATATTCCTCAGCTACTAGCCAAGGCACTTTAATTTAGTTGTTTTATGTTAATTAAAATGTAAAAATGAATAAAACTATATAGACATAAAAAAGCTTCAACTAAAATTAAAGTGAAAACACAAAATAAAAAAATTATTACTGACTCAAATATTAATAAAAACTATAATAGCACCTCAATACTAAAATAACAAATATGCATTCATCTAATTTTCATCAAAAAATATACACACACACTAATATATATATACAGTATATATATATATACATATACATACATATATATATATATATATATATATACATATACATACATATATA
>NW_015666086.1:10369-11526 GCF_001515625.1 Sinocyclocheilus rhinocerous | reverse complement strand
TGAACGGAGAAAACAGAATAAAACTATATAGGCTACATAAAAAGGAATACATAGGCCTATACAGAAAATATATTTCACTTAAATCATTAACAGATTGACAAAACGAAAAAAAAAATTTGTGCTGAGTTTCGTATAATTGTAAGTCGTTCGAAGTTCACGGGGAAAATTTTTTTATTTTCTTTATTTTGCAAAAGCTTTACAGTTTTGAATCATAAGTAAGTCGCAATGGCAATGCACCGGCGTTAAAGTTTATCCGAGGATATGTCACGAACCGCCAAGCATTAGGCCTACATTTAAGTGAAAATGAATGGCAGGTAATATGCAGCTTTTTGTTTGAAACCAGTGTAGAACACTGGATTCACACAAGGTCACATCACGCACCTGCAGCCTTTCTGTGAACGGAGAAAATTAGGCCTACATTTAAGTGAAAATGAATGGCAGGTAATATGCAGCTTTTTGTTTGAAACCAGTGTAGAACACTGGATTCACACAAGGTCACATCACGCACCTTTCTGTGAACGGAGAAAACAGAATAAAGCTATATAGGCTACATAAAAGGGAATATATAGGCCTATACACAAAATATATTTCACTTAAATCATTAACAGATTGACAAAACGAAAAAAAAAATTTGTGCTTAGTTTCGTATAATTGTAAGTCGTTCGAAGTTCACGGGGAAAATTTTTTTATTTTCTTTATTTTGCAAAAGCTTTACAGTTTTGAATGATGTTTTGCTTCTATCTGTATGACAAACCAGCATTGGTATAGCAATAAATTACGTAGTAACAGTTGGGAAAACAATGGTGATCGCGTCAATGCCTCACACGTACATACAACTAATTTTTGATAATTTGACATCGCAGCCTGTTCATTATCAAAACAAAATACAGTTAAAGAAACATAAAAAGTTACACTGCTCAATTTAAATAGTCCGTAGTACTGTCATGTGCCGTTCAGTGTGACCAGCGCGCGCCTCACTGCTGATATAGCCTATATGTGAATGATGATGTTTTACATCGATAATGCAAGTGAAGAACAAAGCCTATAGTTTACACAATAAATAATAGGTTAGCATTCAGATACTTCGCGAATATGGAAACATTTGGATTCGTGCAGAATGAGAGAGGGTAGGCTTCAGTTTCGTTTTTAAATTAATT
>NW_015666086.1:8202-9530 GCF_001515625.1 Sinocyclocheilus rhinocerous | reverse complement strand
AGGCGTAAAACGCACAAACCGGTCTTGCCGAGCACACATTGATACCTAACGACGAAGAGGAAGTAAGTAGATGAAGAAGATGCATCGAGGCAAGATGAATGTAGAGCTGCTGGTCTCATTGGTGTCTGAACACAAATAGCTTTATGACAAACGCGACAGCGCCTACAAAAATGGTGTGAATGGTTTTGACAAGCACGTAAATACTGGCTCTCTTCTTCTTCTGCGTGACAAGCGAGTGTCAGAAGCGTAAAGTTGCACAGTGCCACCTTGTGTACCGGGTTATTTCTGTTTTTCATTAAGCTCCATCTAATGTCAGGGAGTGAATTTGCACATTCACTCGGCTCATCGCCTGCGAAAATCGCTTGGGTATGAACACAAAGACGCGTCGAAAAATGTCAAAAAGGTTGTACTGCTTAATATTATTGTGGAATCTGAGATACAGTTTTTTTGAGGATTCTTTGATGAATAGAAAGTTCATAGAACAACATTTATTTGAAATATAAATCTTTTGTAATCTTTGTCCCTTTTGATCAAATGAATGCATCCTTGCTGAATAAGTGTTAATTTCATTATATATATATATATATATATATATATATATATTAGGGCTGTCAATAGATTAAAAATTTTAATCTAATTAATCACACCCTTTTTCTGCGATTAATCGCGATTAATCGCTTACTTCATGAAATTAAGCATAGACCATTTATCTTGTTTCAAATGTTTATTTTGTCATCATTTGCTATATCCAGCAAAGTAAACCAAAAGATTGAAGGGTGATTCTCAAAAATCTGTATTTTCTGCAAGATTTTTTCAAGATAAATGTAGATGTCTTTCCAAAAAAGGACTCCAAAAGAACTCCAAAACTCCAAAAGGAAACTCCAAAAGGACACCAAAGAACCAAATGATATAAGGAGCCCATATAAGCACATATGAAAGGGGAAAAAATGCTTAAAAAATCATAATTGTATAGTAGCCTATGTGTACAGTGAGCTTTTTTACATATTATAGAAGACAAGTTGCGATACCGAACAGGACCACATGGAGATGCCAAAAACCCGTAAACCAACCACCTGCTGACTGCATTTATCTAATACAGTACACGGATCCATTCAGAATAACTAAACACAGCAACATAAACATGACAAATCAAAACATTATCGTGAATGTGTGTGGAAATCTGTGCCTGTGCATAAATACAATGTGCGATCAGTGCGTCAAGAGCACTCATACACACATTATTATAACGGACTCAAGTGTGCTTACTGAACGACTCCTGTACGCCACCGCAATCATCTTTACCTTGATTGCAGTCTTCATCCATCAAA
>NW_015666086.1:7500-7889 GCF_001515625.1 Sinocyclocheilus rhinocerous | reverse complement strand
GCGTCTGCGTACATGGGGTTCAGAATATAATTTTTTTATCCACAGTAATTTTACACTTATCTAGTACAAATATGTCACTTTGTTTCATGATTAGAGTGTATACGTTTTTCTTTATTTACCCTCAAAAAATGGAAGTGAAATGTGACGACATGCCCCGTAGGTAGGTGCATCTGAGGGGCACGTTGTAACATGACCATATAACTAGGGATGCACCGAATGCTTGGCAACCGAAATTATTCGGCCGAAAATGGCAAAAAAATCTCTTTCGGTGTTCGGCCTAATAAGCGAAAAGTCCGAATAATATGTACCGAACAATGACTAACGCGATCAAATAGAGGCACGCACTAATGCAGCAAACATGTCGGCAGTGTGAAAGTATTTAAAACTAT
>NW_015666086.1:0-6882 GCF_001515625.1 Sinocyclocheilus rhinocerous | reverse complement strand
CGGCGCCAGGGTTCAAAGTCCAAAGCGCGAGGAAAATCTGCGCTGAAATTGTTACTCGTCAGTTGCTCAGTAACATTTTTGTGAATTTTTCTTAAAGGCATGTGACAATGTGATACGTGCGACAAACATCTTCCCAAATTCGTAAAGAGAATCATTTATAAAGCTGCATGCTGTTGCTAACAAAAAGAAGCACTGAGATCTTCCTGCGGGTTTCTGCCAAAATAAAAGCCGAGAAAAAGCAACAACTCCACCGACATTCATAAATAATAGTATTGCAATTTTACTGTTGTTCTGTAAAATAAAATAAAAAAGCAAGACAATAATAATGATAATAATAATTACCCCACCACTGCTCTATTAATATATTTACTATAAAAATATTTTTAAATTGTTGTTTTGTAATTGATTTTTTATTTGAAAAGCAGGACAAAGCAGTAAAAAGCACATTTTGGCTATTTAAATTACGCAATGGTGAAAAAAAAATGGCAAAATGGGGGAAAAAATTTGAAAAACCGTGTTATATGACAGCTTAAAATGTTATCTGATCGAATGAAAAAAACATACAAGACAAACTAAAATATTTTCTTAATAAAATAAAATAATTATTTTTTTCAAATAAAATAATGGCGTTTTTTTAATAATTAAAAATAATCTGATTTTGTAGTTTGACAAGGAACACATTGCAATCATGCTTGGGACGGCCCATATAAACGAGCAAAAATGCTTTACAGATTGGAGATTAAAATAATAGCAGATTTGTCTCATTTTAAATGATTAATAAAAACGGAGATGAAAAATTTACTTAAGCCATAATTTTAATGTTACTATGGTAAAATAAATGTTCAGCGAGACGTGTGAGGGCTCGCGCTCTTCAGAGACAATCACAGAATATGACAGAGCTCGTGTTTTAAAGCCAGACACACTGGAATGAATAATTTACTTAAAACGCAACGCAAGTCTCTGTTCTCTCTGCAATCTCTGATGTAATCAGCCTGGTTTCCTTTATATTAGCGCTGTTTTGGACGGATTGATTGAATGCATTTGCTTACTGGATCATTGGACTGAAAACTTTCCCGGAGTTTAGCAACTTAAAATGATCTGATCGCAAGCAGAGAAGCAAAATTGTGTTAAAAGGTTAGAATGGAAATTGTGCTTCAGTAATTTTGCGTTAAATTATTTTAACGCGTTAAGGATTGTAAAATTAATCGCATACGTTAACGAGTTGACGTTGACAGCCCTAATATATATATATTTATATAAGAAAAATTTTGCGGGGAACCACTGTAAAACATTTTTATAAATTAAAGGTTTTATGAATTCAAACAATGGTCCTTTTTCATTATTAAGATTTAATTCAACCATTACAATGGAAAACACAGAATTTGTGAAAAAATAAAACAGATTTCATTGGGCCCTACAAATCCCTAAGCCTACATATAAGCAATAACAGAAAGCACCACTAAATGCAGAATGAATGATATGGCACTGATGGGCTGCTGCATGTTTTCGTACCTGAGCTGTTTGAGGAACTGTATGTCAGAGCTGCTGCTGATGAGTTTGATGAACTCCTCATAGGACGGCGCATATGTGTACGCTTTCTTATGATGTTCGTTCACCTGCTCTCGGTGCTCTAACTGAGCTAGCAGCATGCGGTTAATGTAGTCTGGATCGCTCAACACGTCCACCAATGGCTTTAACACTACAAAGAGAAAGAGAGAGAACATGTTAATAGCTTTGTGCTAAACCCAGTGAGCTGACAACCTCTACATGAGGACTGTTCCAAAGGGTAGGCAGCATAATTATATTGCCTTCCATGCATCACAAACGACAAGCTACTCATAATTGAACTACAGTCAAGCAACCCTTTTAAAAAGGTAATTATTGTAGCTACATATGAAGTTACTCAGAAAAAGTAGCTGCACAAGTTTTCTAAATATTTATCTATCCAATTATATTATTAATGTTTACTATCAAAGCATTTCATAAAAGCAAAATATCTCAATTAGGGTGATAGCATTATATGAACATATTCAGACAACAACTAAAAAATAAATTAATTATAAATTAATTACGATTTCCATAACTGAGAAAAAACAGTGCATCAAAATATTTCACTTAAAAAAGAAATTATAATATTAAATTAAATTAAATTAAATTAAATATTTACAAAAAATTAAATGAAAATTTAAAACAATAAAATGAAGGAAATAATTTTTAAAAAATCACGAATCATTCTGATTTGTGAAAATGCAGTCATCTGCACATATGAGCTGATGAATCATCAAAATCAGTTCAGTTGCACTATATGAACAAATGATTAATTAAAAATCATACTTCCCAAATCTATATATGAGAGCATGCATTTGATTATGTAAAAACAGTGAAAAACAAATATTTGTATTTATTTTACAAACACAAAAGATCTCAATTAGGGTGACAGCATTACATGAACATACATATTTAGACTAAATACAACAACAAAAAATAAACAGTTTAAATCAAATTAATTACAATTAATATAACCAAGAAAAAAAAATGAAATTTTTAAGTATTTAAATGTAAATCTCAAACAATTTAAACAAAAATCAAAATGAAGGAAATCATTTTTAAAAATTAATTACTTATTCTGATTCTTGAAAATGCAGCCATCTGCAAAGACACCATTTGAATCATCTGAATCAATTCATTTGCAATAAACTGTATGAACAAATCAATTCTGAGTCAAATTCTACCATGCATTTCACTTCTTGAGGTGTGCTACTGAGGTCAGATATGGAAATTCTGCCAATGCAGAACTTCAAATCAATCTTTTATCGAAGTTTTCTTTTAGTTAAAATGCTGCCAGAGAGTAGCTGCTTATGTAAACTGTAGAAAGCAAGGCAGCTCACTAACACAGTAAAAAAAAATAAAAAATTTCAAAGTTTATTGGAGTCTGTTTTACAAGAAAATACTATTTCAGTCTTTCTACTTCAAAATTTAATGTTTAATTCAATTTGTTTCTTTGTAATTATTTGTAAAATTTACTAGCAATTTCTGAGTGAAAACTGTTTCAAAGTAAATCGTACAACAAATTATTTTCAGTGTACAATTGGTTTTGGAACAGAGTTACACTCAACAGTCCACAATTAAAATTAAAATCAAACTGTTCTTCTCAAAACCTCATTGCGCTTTAGTCAATCTCTCCTCCGTCACTCATCATGATGAGATCTCTAAACCTCCTCAGGAGCTTGTTGACGTAGCGCTGATGAGGAACGCTGAGACGCAGCAGACGGAGCACGAGGCAGTGCCTCATTACTGCCAGACAGAGCTGGCGGATGACGTCTCACCCTGAAAAAAATGGGTGGCAACCTGCCAGTCTGAGACAACAGATGCAAACGCTTCCTCCAATATAACCCCAGACCAGAGGAGACAAGAGCAGCTGCATCCTGAATCAATAGGGCAGAAATTAATCTTTAATCTTTTCAAGTGCAGTTTTAGTATGTTCTTGTGACGATGAAACCGTTAGCTTTGCAGGTATCAGATTGTCAACAAAAATGTCTCTGGTCAACTACATTTTGGAGGATAAACAATGCTATTTATACAGGTTTTATAATGAATTCAGCAGACACTTTTATCCAAAGTGCAATCAAGGTATACATTTTATCAGTTCGTTCATTCCCTGGGAATCAAACCCAAAACCTTGTGCTATCCTGCATTATTGCTTTAAGTAGAAAGTTGGAAATTCCCACTTTCCTAGTTGAAAGTTTAAAGGAATAGTTCACCCAAAAAATTGAAATCTGCTTAAAATGTACTCCTCATCAGGCCATCCAAGATGTAGATGAATTAGTTTCTTCATGGGAACAGATTTGGAGAAATGTAGCATAACATCACTTGCTCACCAATGGATCCACTGCAGTGAATGGGTGCCGTCAGAATGAGAGTCCAAACAGCTGATAAAAACATCACAATAATCCACAAGTAATCCACACCACTCCAGTCCATCAGTTCTGTAACTTGTGAAGCGAAAAATTGCGTGTTTGTATGATACAAATACAATATTAAGGCGTTTAAGTTTAAACTGTCGCTTTGAGCCATAAAATACAAGCCCAGAATCTATAATATCACTTCCTCCAGTGAAAAAGTCCATCCCCTGTTGTCCTGTTGTAAAATAAACCGACATACACTACCAGTCAAACGTTTTTGAACAGTAAGATTTTTTATGTTTTTAAAGAAGTCTCTTCTGCTCACAAAGCCTGCATTTTTTTGATCCAAAGAGCAGCAAAAATAGTATTATTGTAAAATATTTTTACAATTTAAAATTTCTATTTGAATATATTTTTAAAATGGCTGAATTTTAGCATCATTACTCCAGCCACATGATCATTCTGATTTGCTGCTCAAAAAACATTTATTATTACTATGTTGAAAACAGCTGAGTAGAATGTTTTCAGGTTTCTTTGATGAATAGAAAGTTCAGAAGAACAGCATTTATCTGAAAAAGAAATCGTTTGTTACATTATAAATGTCTTTATCATCACCTTTGATCAATTTAAAGCATCCTTGCTAAATAAAAGTATTAATTTAGCTGTATTTTGGATCAAATAAATGCAGGCTTAGTGAGCAGAAGATAATTCTTTAAAAAACATAAAAATCTTACTGTTCAAAAACTTTTGACTGTTAGTTTATTTGTTTAGAACTGTTTTACAATGTTTTCGCTTGTAAACTGTGCTTAATCTGTGCATATTTCTCTCCTGATTCAGATTCAGATGAGACGGCTTTTTCACTGGATAAAGCAATATTATGAATAGAGGACTTATATTTAAGCCAGAATCAACAGTTTGAAGTTAACAACATTTTGGTGGATTTGTGTCCACCAAACATGCAGCTTTTTGTTTCACAAGACATTAATTGATGGACTGGAGTGGTGTGGATTACTTGTGGATTACTGTGATGTTTTAATCAGTTGTTTGGACTCTCATTCTGATGGCACCCATTCACTGAAGAGGATCCATTGATGAGCAAGTGATGTAATGCTACATTTCTCCAAATCTGATGAAGAAACAAACTCATCGACATCTTGGATGGCCTGCGGGTGAGTAAATTCACAGCAAATTTTCATTTTTGGACAAACTACTCCTTTAAGAATAACATCTTGGGTATTCTTTTTGGGTGATGGCAGATTTCTGAACACCTAAAATTCTTTAATATCCTGCGGTAATCCATAATTTCTCTGTATCACACGGACATGAACTACCAGCAGTCATTACAACCTCCATCTCTCTCCAGCAGCCTGTCTGTCAGTCGCCTATAATAGATGTAATTAGTAATTTCATGGCAAATCAACGATGATCACAATCACACATCTGGTGCTCATCGAAAATATCCTGGAATCAATTTCACGATTTGTAAAAAAAAAAAAAAAACTGCAGTAGATGAGTTTCATCAGTTCTGCACAAGAGCAGCATTGTAAGAACACAGATGAGCACTGAACAGACAATCAGCTCCGTCCAATTCAATTGTGCAGAGAGATGTCAGTTGAGACACTGAAGCTTGAGCCCAAAAAAAAGATTTTCCCAAAATCTAATTCTCAAGTTATGATACTGTCAGTGAATGAAAGCTTTGTTCTGTGAGAGGGGGATTTATCAGTGTGTAGAACATGAGCACCAAATCTCGGCATCTGATTTTGATTCATGAAAGCAAATTACTTTTACTTATCAAAGTCTTGTACTGCTTTCAGCCGTATTAAAGAAATATCTTCACTAAACACATCAGGGGAAAATTATGACGAACAAAATCTAATCTGTGTGAGTTTTCTTGCATTTTATAAGAATTTATGTCGTTGAATACAAGTAATAAGATTAAATTATCCTTTCTTCAAACACCTATTATAGAGTGATGGTAATATCACAATACTGTTTGTGTCTTACTACTATGTCAGCCCTTTTATGGCTATAGCTATTTTTCGGATGAAAGTTAAATTATTTTATATATTTTAATATATTTTAAAATGTAATGTATTCATGTGATGGCAAAGCTGAATTTTTAGCAGAAACTTGTTATTATCAATGCTGAAAACAGTTGTGCTGCATAACATTTTTGTGAAAACTAATACATTTTTTCAGGATTCTACAATTAATAAAAAGTACTAAGAGAAATAAATAGAAATATTTTTGTAATATATATATATATATATATATATATAGATCTTACATATAGATATACATATATACATACAGTATATATATATATATATATATACACACATATATATACCTACCGTACATACATACATAGCCTATGTATGAATGACTTTCTGGCTGACTTTTGTACTTTTTGCACTTTTTTGTCACATTGTACTGACAAGCAAAAATCATAAGGACTGAAAAATATCACACAGTGTACACCAGGTTCAGTGAGAGTCACCTTTAGTAGCGACAACCTCCACCAGTAAGAGGCGCAGACTGCGTGAACGAGCGTCCCGCGCGGGCAGCAGACGCAGCATGAGCAGACGGGCGCAGCAGCGCAGGAAACGCAGCTCCTCATCGGGACTGCGCAGACACGGATGCAACGGAAACGCTCGTGGTACTTCCTCCAGCCTGGAGAGAGAGAGAGAAAAAGAGAGAGACTATTGTATTCTATTGTATTTAAACTGTCATGCAAACAATCTGAAAATTGAAATTGTAAGAGACAGAAATTAATATCTTGTTTTATTTTATTTTAATTCAATTATATTATATTAGCACTATCTTTATTTTCTCCTTTTTCTTATTTGGCAACATGCAAAGCAAAAATTTCAATAAAGTACTTTGAAAAACTGCAAGAGACCGCAATTAACAGAAGGAATCATAACAGAAATGTTATTTATTTTTAACTCAAACTATAATATAATATAATTATATATTA
>NW_015666085.1:0-1280 GCF_001515625.1 Sinocyclocheilus rhinocerous | reverse complement strand
AATTAGTCATAAATATTTCCCTTTTGAGCTGATTTACTACACCAACTCACAACCTCGGCATTACTCTGGTGCATACTGCCTTATAAGGACCCAGCACTGACCGATTGCGCCACTGGAGCAGTTAACACAAATGCATATTACCAAACACCTTAGTCTTTAGTTATACTGATTTTAAAAATTACCCGATGACTTTTCTTCTAAGTGATAGCAGGAATCAAATTTTCAACTGGGCTGCGCTCCAGTCCATTTTTTTATGCCCTTCAGTTGCAAACTTCCCTCCGTCTCATTTATTTGGATGTACATTATTGATTACGCTGCATGAGTGGCCACTTCTGGCGGAACCCTTGCAATGGGCTGAATTGGAATGTCCTAAGCCCTTGATCACTTAGAATCAGCTAAAGAGTTGGTTTATTGTTTACATTTTTTCCCTTACAAATTTGTTTGATGCAGCATTCTATGTGTATATAGGTATGCTAGGGCTGTTATAAATGTTAAAAAAATTATTTATATATTATAGAGTTGTTTAGGGTGGGGATAAATTAAATGCAATCTGCGATGACATCACAATTGTGTTGCATTGTGGACTATGGAGTGGCCTGAAGTGTGCATATGAAGCAGACTCGTTTCCTCGGTCCAATCTATTGCTACTGGCAACACTGGGGCTGTTCACTCAAATGCATATTGCAAAATACTATGGTCTTTAGTTAGACTGATTTTAAAAACTACACCATGACCTTTCTTCTAAGTGATAACAGAAATATAATTTTCAGCTGATTGTTTATGTTAGGCTTTGAACTCCATTGCTACTGAAATGTCCCTAGCTTTCAAAGTCCTTGCAACAGGTGAGGCTCAAACTCACAACCTCAGCATTGCTCTGCTGCGTACTGCCTTATAAGTACCGCGCGCTGACCGATTGCGCCACTGGAGCTGCCGACCAGTAGCGTCTCTGGAGCTGTCGACTCAAATGCATATTATCAATCACTACGGTCTTTAGTTAGACTGATTTTAAAAACTACACCGTGACCTTTCTTTTAAGTGATAACAAGAATAAAATTTTCAACTGATCATTTATGTTAGGCTTTGAGCTCCATTGCTACTGAAACGTCTCTCAATTTCTAAAAACTTGCTCCAGGTGAGGTTCGAACTCAAAACCTCAGCATTGCTCTGTTACATACTGCCTTATAAGAACCACGCGCAGACCGATCACGCCACTGTAGTTGCTGAGCATTGGCACTACTGGAGCTGTTCACTCAAATGCATATTGCCAAATACTATGGTCT
>NW_015666084.1:0-617 GCF_001515625.1 Sinocyclocheilus rhinocerous | reverse complement strand
GTGTGTGTGTGTATATATGTATATGTGTATGTATATATTTATCAGACTGGTGAGTAAACAAAAAAATTTACAATTTACAATTGCCAAGGTGTTCGTAGAGGGCTGTTATTATAAGCCTTGAACACAGTTGTGCTGCTTAATAATTTGTTGAAACTGGTACTGTTTTTTTCAGAATAGAAAGTTCAAAACAACTGCATTTATTTGAAAAAAATTTGCTGAATGAAAGTATTAATGTATTTTATACATTACAAAAAAAATCTTACTAACTCAAAACTTTTGAACGTTATAGTGTAGATAAATATGGGTCATTTTGTGCTGGGGCCAGTGGAAATTTAAAGCAGGAACTACTGGATGTCCTTCCCAGGGTGGCTGCGGGTCCTTTAAAAAGTCTTAAAATGTCTTAAAGTTTTCCTAAAATAAGGCCTTAAAATGTCTTAAATTCAGATTCAGTAGGTCTTAAATATTTTTGGTCACATTACCACAAACATTTCTCCAGTCTGACGGACCCAGTGAGTGTCCATCAAGAGTACTTTTCCCCCCCGCTATAGTTACCGTGTCATCAGAGAGAATTACGGTTACAGAATAGAGTCGAACACCAGCTCGCTGTCCAGCCTCCG
>NW_015666083.1:423-575 GCF_001515625.1 Sinocyclocheilus rhinocerous | reverse complement strand
TATATATATATCATATATATTTTAATTAAAGTTATTGTGGCCAAATGAATCCAAAATAATTAATGCATGAAGTAAAATACAGTCAAATATAGTTCAAATAATAAAATAATTAGGGATGCACCGATACTGGTATCGGTATCAGGCCAATACTG
>NW_015666083.1:0-156 GCF_001515625.1 Sinocyclocheilus rhinocerous | reverse complement strand
AAGCACGCTGAGTGGATTGAGCGCGCAGCGGCGCAGATGCGCAAGCTTGTCGAGTTAATATCCCTTTCTCAAAGAAATCACTGGAAAGTTTGTAGTTCGGTTGGATATGTCAAAAGTAAGTAAAACAATGCACAAGTTACTTAACGGTAGGGAGAG
>NW_015666082.1:0-1185 GCF_001515625.1 Sinocyclocheilus rhinocerous | reverse complement strand
GCACAATGAAATAGAGGTGAAGAAGCAAAAAGTCGTCACAATAACAACACCAGAAACTGAATGTATTCGCCAAGATGAAATTTTTGTGTCCAATGCCAACACCAGGCTGAAAAGAAAACAAAATAAAGAAGAAAACTGACTTTTTGTTTGATTGTCTTTGTTGATTGAAATAAAGAATGCACTTGTAAATGTTTGAGATATGACTGATCAGTTTTAGATAAGGTGAACTAACAACACAATGATTTCACAGTGGTCTCACATTGCGACCACAGTATGAGCGCACCTTTAATCAAATACGTTAACCTTCCCTCCCCCCTCGAAACGACTTCTCTTCTCTTCCTGCCATGTGCTATGGCGTGAGGGCGGGGCTATCTTGTCTGTCACGTTTCTGCCTTCATTTTGTTAGCAACCTGTTGTATTGTTCGTGCAAGTCAATGAAGAGGCATTGTGTAACATGAAATCCACTTTACTGAACTCTCACTGCGCATGTCAACGCGCCTTTCACGTGCACCTGTAGACTTTCTTAAAGGGCCAGTGCAATAACAGAACATAACATTTTCCTCTTTTTTTTACAGTGTCCTTTGAACACTGTAGCCTTAACATGTACCAGACTAGAACCACTTTTAAGAAGAAAGAATGTTTAACATATGACATTAGTTGTTATTCTACATCAATCAATTAACTGAGTGAATAGTTTAACATTCACTTCTAACTTATTCCTCTTTGGCTTTATCAATCAACTTTAACTGACCAAGTCTTTCATCCATGACGGAGGATTCCTGAGGATCCGTCTAGAGGTTTTTGTTACTGTGTTGTCAGCAATCACATGCTCAGAGAATGGAGGAGAGTCTTTCTGTGCCTCATCTGATTTTCCCACAGAAACAGAGTCTGGAATCGCTGAAAGGCGTGATGCATTCCAGTTTCTGCCATCCTCCAGCAGGTAAGTATTTGGTCCCGTCTTTTCCATCACTTCCTGTGGTTTGGTGTATCTTTGCTCACCTTTCTTGATCATCCATGGTTTCTTTACTCTCACTTTACTGCCTGGTTGGAAGTTAGTCTGCAAAGCACTCCTGCGCTTATCTGTATATTCCTTCATCTTGTTTTGTTTCATTTTCACCTTTTCCCGCAAGTCATTTTCAAGCTCATCGGCCTCAGGCAAGTTTAGTATGTGAAGCTTTGTTCTCA
>NW_015666081.1:0-563 GCF_001515625.1 Sinocyclocheilus rhinocerous | reverse complement strand
TTATTTGTGTAAATGCTAAAATTGTATGATTATATGATTGATCGTTAGTATGAACCGTATGTATTCAATTGTATGTTGAATTATATGTGCCATCTAGTGTACAGAAATTGTCACTACACTCCAGGTCCATCAGTATCTAGTGTACAGAAACTGTCACTACACTCCAGATGTGTCCATCAGTGCTCGAGATAAGGGGCTGCAGGTGAATGTAAAGGGGGTGTGAACGGAGGTCTTTTAACCTCATATGATTCTCTTGAGGTCTTATATAGATCTATAAGAATATTGGATTATATTTAACTCTCATTGTTGAAATGATAGCATGTCAAAACACTGCTTTATTATTTTTAACATGCAAATTTCAATCTACAAATATTGAGGTTTTTGGAAACACTGCTACAGAAAAGATGCTAACGTGGAGCAGCAAGAGGAAATGACATCAAACATTCAGTTCATCACATGACTTTTTAAACCGTTAAAACATCAAACAGGTCATTTAGGTTCTGAAGGGTTCTCATTATTGACAATGGTTGTCTTTTTTTACACAGAAGTGACAGCAAAGGTAC
>NW_015666080.1:433-600 GCF_001515625.1 Sinocyclocheilus rhinocerous | reverse complement strand
ATATATATATATAGAGAGAGAGAGAGAGAGAGAGAGATAGATATATATAGATATATATGTGTGTGTGTGTGTGTGTGTGTTACATTTACATTTAGTCATTTAGCAGACGCTTTTATCCAAAGAGACTTACAAATGAGGACAATAGAAGCAATCAAAAAAAAAGGGCA
>NW_015666080.1:0-151 GCF_001515625.1 Sinocyclocheilus rhinocerous | reverse complement strand
GAGTTCACACTGCACGATTTTAGCCCGATTTTTCACTCGCCGACAGGTTTTGCGAAATCGCCGACAAATGCCCAACATTGGAGGCAAATCGGTGCTCGTTCACGCAAGTGACAATCATGCAGTGTGAATTATCAAAGACGTGATCTGAGGG
>NW_015666079.1:0-581 GCF_001515625.1 Sinocyclocheilus rhinocerous | reverse complement strand
TTTGTTTATGTGGCCAATTCTGTGCTTGTAAATTTTGACTGAATTGGAAAATATCATGTGGTGCGAGCAAATATCATGTGGTGCGACCACTGCAGAGTGTTTTCTATTATAGATATATGTCCCAGATTGGCCGTTTTTGTGCTTTTATATTCAATTGATGGTTTATATACATAAAATATTTTATTTTAGTATAATTTGGAATAGATTTTTATGCAGTTTGGGTCATTTCAGACGGTTTATGTTTAATCTTTGTACAATATGAGAAAAAAATGCTAAAAAAAATAATTCAGAGCATGTAATTTTAGTTTAGTAATTATGCATTTATTAGTAATTTATAAATAATTAAGAGCATGTAATTTTAGTTTAGTAATTATGCATTTATTAGTAATTTATTATTTATTTATTAATAACTATTTAAATCTATTCTGCTAGATTCCACTGCCAAGTAAAGTAAAATAAACGCTCACCATAGGCAGCATGTTAATTCTGACCCTGCACTCTAGCACAATCTCCAGATGTCATTTTCTACTATAAGAATGTTCATGTTGTTATCTCAGAACCTGAGCCAGCAACCTCCCCCT
>NW_015666078.1:0-807 GCF_001515625.1 Sinocyclocheilus rhinocerous | reverse complement strand
ATTCCTGCTGTTCCATGAGCAAACTACTAGCAAAGAGTAAATTTGCATTTTCATTCAGTCTGTCTGCTGTTTTTGTTTTGTGCTGGAATGTTTTACATAGCATGACTTCACAAAGCTTAAGTCAGACCATTCTGTTTTTGATTTAAATCTTTGAAATTATACAATTGTCACGTTATGCTGTTTGGAGGAACTCCTGAGCACGAGGAAACGTTTAACAATTCTTTAATCCAGGAAACTCAGGGGAATCATCACAACAGGAGCTTGAGGAATACACATAGTACACAAGTAGACCCGACCAATACAGTTACCTCCGTGTTTTCCCCTCCGTTTGTTTTCCGGTTATTCTCTCAGTCCTTTTGTTTCCGTAGCGTCCCATGGATCCCCTCCTTTTTTCTCCATTTCTCACCAGTGTCCACTCCACAAAGGTGGTAAAATTCGGGTAGTTGGTGAGGCTTGCCAGGACCAGGAACAGTCTGGTGTGGGCCTCGAGCGAATTTCACCACCTTTGTGGAGTGGACACTGGCGAGAAATGGATCTCTGTTCCTCGCCGGTTCCCAGGAGTTTATCGCCAATGCCACTCCTGACTCAGAGCCCAGCCCACCGTCTCCCCGTGGTATGGAGCATCAGCCCGACCCCACCGATGACGGAGAGCCATTTCCCGCTGCGATCCATGAGCCAGAGCAAAGCCAAGCGACTGAGCAGAGGGTCGCCCCGGAAGTTGAGCCCAACCCGTCTGACCAGGTGCGAGAGCCAGCTACAGACCCCACCACGAGGGAGAAAGCCGCGGACGGTGTGAGCGTGGAGAGG
>NW_015666077.1:0-769 GCF_001515625.1 Sinocyclocheilus rhinocerous | reverse complement strand
TCATGACTTTAAGATACTGTGTGTTTCCTTCTGTTGTTATGTGCACGTCTCCTGCTCTCCTCTGGCTCCTCCCACTCTCCACTCTGGCAGGTGGCCTGATTGCTCCCCCAGCTGCACCTGCTTACCAACCAGGAGGGAAGCAGCATAAAAGCAGAGCACAACTCTCAACCAGGGAGAATCCTTCTCCAGAGCATGATCTGTGTCCTGCCCGGTCCAGTTTGTCGAAACTGTGATGCATTTGTTGGGGATCTGCATGGTTGTTAACATTTTAACGCTGTGGTTTAAAATGCTGATGCTCTAGTTGCTTGTCCTCTAGTGAATTCCTTAGTCCTGCTAAACGTAAGCTAAGAGTCCTGTTGCTCTGTTGTGACCGAGTGCCGTAAACTCTTAGTTTTTTTTCTAAAACTGTTATTCATCTGATTATTTGTCTTTGTTGCAAGTTATGATTGGGAATTGTAGGGAGGCGGGCGCCATTTCATTTTCATAAACCCCCGTTTTCTCCTGTTTTGTGGCTAGACAGGGAGTGAGCGTACATTCTGTTGTTGATTTTCTTTTTCTTTGAGAGATTTAGTAAGGACTTAACTCCCTAGTTAGACTGAACTTTTGTTTGTTGTTTTGGCCTTGTCACCTCCTGAAGCCTCTGTTCCCCTCCTAATGTATTCTTCCTGTTCAAAAGAAACCCGGCTATACTTTGCTAGCCTGTAATAAATTTGTTAAAAAGATCTTGTTGTTGTGGTGCTGTGGCAGGGCCCAGACAAATGCTCTTCAA
>NW_015666076.1:238336-240058 GCF_001515625.1 Sinocyclocheilus rhinocerous | reverse complement strand
TAAATGATTCCCTTTGAGCTAAATTGACCTGTTTCCCTTACATTTCTTAAAGGAAAAGTTCACCCAAAAATGAAAATTTGCTGAAAATATACTCATCCTCAGGCCATCCAAGATGTAGATTGCTTTCTTCACCGGAACAGATTTGGCAAATTTAACCACTTGCTCACTAATGAATCCTCTGCAGTGAATGGGTGCTGTCAGAATGAGAGTTCGAACAGCTGATAAAAACATAAATTGATGGATTACTTGTTGATTATTGTAATGTTTTTATCAGCTGTTTGGGCTCTCATTCTGACGGCACCCATTCACTGCAGAGGATCCGTTGGTGAGCAAAAGATGTGCTACATTTCTCAAAATCTGTTACAATTAAGAAACAAACACATTCACATCTTGGATGGCATAAGAATGAGTTTTCATTTCATCATTAATATTAATAATCATAATCATAGTAATCACCAGGTAATATAGTGTTAATACAGTTCATTGGTCTGACTATGAGCTGTTTATGGTCGCCAAGAAACTCACCACATTAATATAGAATTTGTGAACTATTTTAAAATGGCTTTTAATGTGACTCATCCAATTAGATTCTAGTGCCTGTTTTATTTTTGCATTCTAAATCGTGTTGTTAGTAAAATGGAAATCCATTTTGTTTTTGTTTTAGAGACTGTGACTAGAAACTGTAACTTTACTAAAACAGTTGGAGCTCACCTTGAGCTGATGGAAGAAATTAATGACATCTCTTACAAATCAAAAAGGCTTCTAGACTTTCAGCTTCAAACTCTAAATTTGTAACACTAAATGGTTTCCCTTTGGGGATGAAAAACTCTTTTACGCAGCTCATTAAGCAGCATGTGACTGTGAAGGACCAATACGTTATTCTCCTATTAGTTTGCGTAACACTCCACATGGGTCACACACTAAATTCTGCATGTGGGAAGTTCTCAAGGGTGAGGGTAACTTTGTGTGGAACATTTTAATGTCTGTATTCTCTCCCACTTGGGTGTCATTAAGTATTTCTTCTAGTTAATTTTATCTATTTGTTCGTTGGGCATTTCAGATTAAATATCTATTCAGCGCTACTGTGACTACTTCTAAGACTACTTAAAATAAAACAATGCAGGTGTCAGGAACTATGCAACAGTAAAATAAGCCATCTCAACAGCTCAACAGAGAAAATACTGAAGTCATTTCATGCTAAATCATACTATTAACCAGACAGAAACAAAAGTAAGTCCAGGTCAGAGCAACCTGGGATCCCGCTCGTGTCCAGATTTGGCCAGATGCACACACATGACTGCTCTCAGCACCTGGGCCTACTCTAATTGGACGATCTTGCTGAAGTCAACAGAGGCCCTCTCGTCTTCATTTCACCCTCTTTAAGAGATTCTGCTGATGCTCGACATTACCACGGGTCCACTGTTAACCGAGAAGGCAGCAGACTCAGAAAAGGGGGAATAGCAGGTGAAGGAAAAGTGTTGGCGTAGTCAAATGGTTTTCAACACTGGGGGTTTCACTCTTTATGAAAGTGAGGACAGGCACATTAGAGTGGAAGACTCTCTCTTTCTTTACCGTCTAACAGACTAAAGGGGTTATTCTACAAAATGGATGTCTTTCAATGTTTGGTAAGGTGATTTTTGAAGTAAACCTCTCGTTTTAAATATTCAGTAAGACAAATCATGTACCGAATGGCTAACAAATTGTGTGTGTGTGGGGGGGGGG
>NW_015666076.1:223982-234185 GCF_001515625.1 Sinocyclocheilus rhinocerous | reverse complement strand
GGGGGGGGGGAGATAATAAAAAATAATGCTAACAAAAATTTACTAACCGCTGACATTTTAACATCTCCCCCTACTAACAAACAAACACACCAAATTATGCATACACACAAAACTACTGGTCAAAAATTTAAAAAATGTTTTTGAAAGAAGCCTCTCACCAAGGCTGAATTTATTTGATCAAAAATACAGTAAAAACAGTAATATTAAGCAATATTATTACAATTATTACAACAGCTCTTTTAAATGATAGTATTTCACAATATTACTGTTATTACTGTATTTTGTCATCAAATAAATGCTGCCTTGGTAAGCCAAAGAGACTTTTTTCTAAAAACATTAAATATCTTAATTATTCCAAACTTTTGACCCCTATAAAGCAAAATAGGTAAAAATGTACTTGAAGGATGGATAAATAAATTAATAAATAAATAAATAATGGCACCCATACTGTAGCTTCTTTTGGTCAGATAATCAGGAGACAAATATTTCAAGGCTCCTGTGCAGTTAAAGTCAGACCAGGCCATACTCTTGTTCCTCAACTTTGCTTGTTAAAACTGCAGTGGAAGCCAGGAACATACCAGAGAAAGAGACGAAGGGAAACTGATAGATAGCTATGCCGAAGGGGAAGCCAAGAATGTAAGATAAAATCATAAAACCTCTCTCTTCTTTACTGAGCAATCGATACGCCCAGTTCCTTCAAAGATTTATCAGGAGGAATATGAATAGCCAGAGTTTTCCTCTTTTTTACTAGTCCCATTTTACTGTCCACTATTAACTATTTAGCAATGCCAATATTATAGGTGGAGTTTGGGAGGTGGCAGAGTTTTTTTGTGATATATGGAGAACTTAATATATATAATACTTTTTGCCTGACCTTTTACCGGTATTTGTGCCACTCTTCACACTCAAATTCTCTCTCGAGTCCAGTTCAGTCCAATTTTCCATCCTCTGTTCCCACACTGACAGCTACTCTCAGCTGTTGTATTAGAAAGCCTCTTGGCAGTGTTATTTAGTTCTTTGCCTCTGCCAGGCTGTCAGAAGCTCTATTTGAATCAAATATGCTAATTAAGGGAAACACAGACGCAAAATGATTGACATATTGGCATTGATCTGTTTGAGACTTCAAGACTGCTTATTTCTTAACAAAGGGAAGAAAGCTATTTGCATTGATTAGATGGAGCATTCACATTCAGTGCATGTGACTAACAGAGGAAATAAAAGATGGTTCTATGACAGTGTGTCAAAAGGACAAGGACTTTCAGGGAGGTCAAACATTAGTTTGATGATCGGAAACATTAAAAGTGTGACAAACATGAAAAAAATAAGAAATCAGGAAGGGGGCCAACACTTTTTCACACCAGTATATATATATATATATATATATATATATTAATAATTCTGTCTTTTGCTGCCTCCATCCAGGGTCTTGATAAATCCCCATTAAAGTACTGTTAAATATCTATCTTAACAGGAAATATTTAAGCAGCCCGCCTTGCATAAAAAGTTTCATAAACATCTGTCGTAACCTTCCTTAGAATTAAACCTATGTAGTAGACTGTGCACATTACCATTAAAAAATTTTGGTTGGCACCAATATTTTTTTTTTGCGTTTTTAAAAAAATGCTCTTACGTTTACCAAAGCCACATTTATCTCATCAAAAATACAGTAATATTGTGAAATATTGTTTTCTATTTTCATTCATTTAAAATGTAATTTATTCCTGTGATGGCAAATCTGTGTTCAAATATCACATGATCCTTCAGAAATCATTCTAATATGCTGATTTAGTGGTCAAGAAACAATTCGTAATATTATCAATTAAATATAACAAACAGTTTAGCTTAACATATTTGTATCTGTATTTTTTTAGGATTACTTTATGAATAGAAATTTCCAATGAACAGCATTGTTTAAATAGATTTCTTTGTACCAATGTAAAAGTTACTGTTATTTTTGAGCAATCTGATGCATGCTTGTCTTTTGAATTTGGCCAGATTAGTTATGATGTGTTTGATACACCCATTTTTCTCACTCTTTCATCATACAGCAAACTATATGACATTCCTTACATACTGTAGAATCATTGGTTTTGGACAATATGTGATTCCTCTATTGCTTATATTGTTTCATGTGCCTCGTGAGTTCAAGATGTCACGATAAACTGATGCGCAATTTTCAGGTAATTTTTTCTCTGACAGCTTCTCTCAATTGTGGTAAAACTCTCTTGACCTTGTGATGTTTACATCAAATCTACAGCAACCAATGTATAGACACCAAATATTGACTGTACTGTCTGAACAAACGACATATAGATACACCGGATATTGACTATGCTGTCTGAACAAACAAACCATCAGATTTCATCACTTGCAAAGTGACAGAGCGACCTGATCTAAAGATCAGATATAAAGCCCAAATCGGATTTGCGCACAGTGTGAACAAAACCTGTGTGACTTCAGTCAGTTATTGGACATGTTTGTTGTGTGAGTGACCCATCTATCAAAGAATGAGAGACAGAGGAAAGACTTCAATTGGGTCTTATTGAATGACTTCAGGAGCGAGCGCAAGGCTGAGTGATCAAGACCGAACAAAATGGTATGATACGCTGTCAAAAAGAGCAAAACATGTTGTACTAGGGCAAGATCAGCAATCACAACATGCGCACACAAACCCACACACGTGCAGCCAGACAATCTGACGGCTGCAGTAATGACCTCACTGTCTCACCTGTCACTTCCATCTGTCTTTCTCTTTCTCTCCCTCTCGCTTTATAACAGTCCGGCTGCTTTTCCCTTTATCACTGTCCAGATCTCTTTGCTAGCAATTCAATCTTCTTGCTGCCACCTCTGGCATCTCGGCTCTTATTTTTCCAGGAGTACTTTTTCCCCCTTCTCCTCACCACCACTATGAAAGGTGTGACAATGCACTCAACAACAGGTGCATGTTCAGACAAGGTCGTGAGGGACGGAGCCTTGATTTACAACCTCAGTCTCTTCCACGTCTTTATCTGCGCGCCTCTCCTCTTCTCGCGAACTCTCCCCTCCCATCGTGATAAAGAACTGAGCTGTTGCTGTGGCGGACAGCAGGTGCGAACTGGATCAGAGAGGTATCATAAGGTAGTGAATACCAGATGAGGAAGGCAAGGACACACCTCGTGAATCACGCCGGAGATATATATATCAGATATATAAGTTGAATTGCGAGTGGTTAGTGAATAAGATGCAGGTTTTTCTGTTGAAATACTATGTTCAAAAGAGCCACAACTGTTATTGAATTCACCCTCTCAGACTTTATTGACAAACAATGGTCTGCTCGCGTTGATCTTCGGGATGTTTAGTCTAGGAAATGTTCCTGAACTTTCCTCCACACGTCTGCAGCAATAATATGTCAACAAAAATGTGCTGTTTATTAGGGCTGGGCAAAAAAATTGATTTTTCGATATATCGTTTTTTTAAATGTGGTCGATTCAATATCGATTCTCGAAGGCCACGAAATATTTTTCAATATTTATTTCCACAAACATTGAACATAAGATTTACGTCGAATCGAAATCGAATCGAAAATCGAAATCGAATCGAATTGAGAGCTTGAAAATCGAAATCGAATCGAATTGGAACATCTGAATCGATACCCAGCCCTACTGTTTATATGGAGACTGATATTAAAACTTCAAAGTGTGTATGAGTTGCCAAACCACACACACACACAATAGAGACATAAAGGTTATCCCTAATCCTCTGATCCTGGTTTGCACATTATCAAATATACCCACGAATGTCAGACAAGTTGTCTGTGTAACATCTAAATGACATCAAAATAAGTCTGGAGGTGTTTATAGTTTTATTTTTATAAATCATTTGCCAGAAATGATTAAGAGTTATCTCATAAGATCCTGTTAAAACATTTTATATTTACACATGGAGATCTAGAGGAAGGCCTCGCCAGCTCTGCGAAACGGAAACAGATTAGAAAAGCATTTGGATGCTTATTAAGATCCGAAAGATGGGGTTTAGATTCAGACGGAGTAATTCGAGAGCTGTTTGACACATTGGTGGCAGAATTAAAAGAAAGTAGAGAGTAGATGCTTTCCCTTTTTTCCTCTCTGAAATCTCACATTCTGCAACAAGTTCGGGCTCCAGGGAAATAAACGAGGGATGTGTTATGAATGAAAAATGGAAAAAAATAGCTGATAAATAGCAGAGGTGGCATCAAATCAAATCAAATCTCTCTGCCAGCTGCTCTTTCATCCTTAAATCATCTCTCTCTGGAGAAGAATGGCATCAGGCACTGTCTGCAGTGTTTGGGAATAACTAACTAAAAGTTGTGATGATACTAACTCCATTGTTCAGTTGTGTGACATCTGCTTTGAAATACTGTAGCTTTTACAGTAACAAGCTGCTTTAGTCAACAAAAAGCAATAGAGTGGAACGAAAAGCTATCAAACCAATCACCATATGTGACCCTGGACCACAAAACCAGTCTTAAGTCGCTTGGGTATATTTTTAGCAATAGCCAAAAAAATAAATAAACACTGTATGAGTCAAAATATCGATTCCAAATATTGTCCTATCCTAACAAACCATACATCAATGGAAAATAAATACATTCAGCTTTCAGATTATGTATTAATCTCAATTTCAAAAAATTGACCCTTATGACTGGTTTTGTGGTCCAGGGTCACATATATATAGCACTGGAAGATCTGATTCATTCAAGTGAATAGACTCACTCAGACAGTTCATGTAAATCAGTAGTTCTTAAACCTCTCCATGAAGTACCCCCAGCACTGCACGTTTTTTATGTCTCCCTATATCTGACACACCCACTTCAGGTCTTGCAGTCTCCACTAATGAGCTGATGAGTTGAATCAGGTGTGATAGATGAGGGAGACACAAAAATGTGCAGGGCGGGTGGTACTCCAAGACAGGTTTGTGAACCACTGATGTAAATGAATAGATTGAACATACTTTTTTTGTTCAATTGAAAAACAACAAAGATTATGGGAGAAAATACTAATTCAGTTTTTCTACTTCAATATTTCATGTTGAATACGTGTTCTCCCCCAAAGTGTAGGTAAGTCAATCCAGGTTTTCCAACAAAAATTTTTTGCAGAACTATCCCTTTAAGCTTGTAGCTTCGCAAGCACCAGTTTCAAAGTAACTTCTTCACCACTGATATGTTTATGCATTCATGGGGAAGAGAGAAGAGCACAGCAAGAGGACTTGCAAACAAATGTAGTGCAGGAAATGTAGTTAATTTACATTTACATAAGTCCTGTTTTAGAAGAAAATATGATTTAAAGCAAAAGAAATGTGTGTGATGAATGTGCTGTTGGATCATAACCACACTTTCATAAAGGTTAAAAGTTCTGCCAAGAATGTGCCTGCAGAGCGTCTTTAGTCACGCAACATTTTAGCATTTAAAATGGAAAAAACAAAAAGGGTAAAAAAAAAAAAGAATTAAACAAATGGTTCATCTTCAATTTGATAGATGGCCAACGTCTTTTACAGCTTTACGTTTATAGCACTAGGACAGATGGTTGTTTTACTGCCCACCCCCTCTCCCTTCAGGAGGCTGTTTTCCACAAAAATTGTATGCTTTTGCAGTTTTAAGAGCATGCCGTTTAAAAACCTTGAGACGTGCTGGGTTGTTTATCTGGGGAACATTTGTAAAAGCTCAATGCTTTTATCTAAATCTTAAAGTTCAAATTAGGAGAGTGCGGTTTCTTTCCCGCCTCACTTTAGCTGTGAGCAGAGTGGTGCTCCACTTCTGAGTTCTCTGTTGGCGTCTGAGGGGCACGAGTATTAGTCATTACAGATATGGGGGCAAATATTTAATACGCTAATATAACAAGCAAACAAGGCCCATTTCCATCCTGCGGTTTGAAGTGACATGAGTCAGAGACTCAAAGTACTTCCCATAATCCCTTTGCATGTCCCTCATGACATTGGGCTGAATTTATGGTCTAAAATAGGTGCCAGACAAACAAAGATTTGGATCATTGGGCACAGCAAATGGATGACAATGGACTCACACCTCCCTTCCTTGCTCTAGATTTTGAAGGTGAACAGGATGACCTCGTTCATCTTCTAGAAAGTCTTCTATAGAACGGTTGATCTAAAAGCATGGACGTGATAGAGAGCAAGAGCAGAGAGACCCGAGTGATGAGCAGATCTTGAAAGAGGAAGGAAGAAGGAAGGCAGAGAACAAAGAGCTGAAGATATTTTATGTTTTAGCATGCACATCAGAACTGCAATTCTCTTGAGATAAAAGAGAGGTATTGGCTGAGCTGAGAGTTGTTGACCTTTGGAGCTGAGGTGCAGGAGAGGTAATGATGCAGGCCTATTAAACCATCTTCTCATGTACTTGGACAAGGGTATTTGGTACAATAACTGCATACACACACACATGCACACACAAACACACAGCGAAAAGCAAAGCATGAAAGGAAGAGACATAAAAATTAAAGTTCTGTCATCATTTACTTACCCTCATGTCATTCCACTTTCTTCTGTGGAACACAAAGGAAGGTATTTTAAAGAATGTTAGGGTTCAAATAACTTTAGACATTTGGACCCCAAAAACATATCTTTTGTGATCCACAGAAGAAAGAAAGTCATACAGGTTTGGAGAAACCTGCACTGTAAAAAATTATTGTAATTTTAACAGTAAAAGACTGTAAAAATGTTACAGTAAAAAACTGTTAACTGGTTAACAGTAAGTTTCCATACTATATTCAGTGAATAAATGTAATTACATTTAATGTAATTTTACAGTAAAATACTGTTAAAAAATGTTTTTGGGAAGTGAAAAAGAAAAAGTCATTGTATAATTTACACTCTTATGGTTCTACATAGCACCATTCGACAAAGTGCTATATGGCACCTCTTATGGTTCTACATAGCACCATTCGACAAAGTGCTATATGGCACCTCTTATGGTTCTACATAGCACCATTCGACAAAGTGCTATATGGCACCTCTTATGGTTCTACATAGCACCATTCGACAAAGTGCTATATGGCACCTCTTATGGTTCTACATAGCACCATTTGACAAAGGTGCTATATAGCACCTGTAAAAATAGGAGCCAAAGATTACGAGCCAAAGAACCGCTTTTAGTGCTATATAGCATTTTTTTTAGAGTGTATATTAGGGTTTAATCTTACATCTAATGTTGTTAAATTAATGTTTATTGCATTATTTCAGTATCATGTGTGTCACCATGATGGGGTTTAATGTTTGTGTGAATGACACTGTGCACCTTCTATATATAAGTATTGCCCTCCTCAGCTCTAAGAAATCCTGTTTGTGATAAGCTTTGGTTCATCATGTGACTTTCTCATCACCACCAGTTTTTGATGGTTATTACCATTATATTTGATGGTGCATTACAATGGTTCAAAACAGATATTAGTACTTCAATATGTTGGTTTATTAACATTACATCAGTTAATGAAATACAGTATTTTATTGTGAATTTAAGTTAAGTCTGTAAAACCTAAAATGTTGCTACCATATTTTTTACGGTGAAGTTCTGGCAACCACAGCTGCCAGTATTTTACCGTAAATGTCACAGATTTTTTTTTTTACAGTGTACAGTGAGTATAAAGGTGAGTACATGATAAAAGTTCTTACTTTTGGGTGAACTATTCCTTTAAATTACACATCACAAGCTCAATGATGAAATTTGCACGCTTCATTTTCTGATTAAGGTCCATATTCTGGTTAAGCTTTTATTATGTAAAAGGACAATCATGTGCTAATTTCTTTTTTCAAGGAATATTCCTATAGCTGTATTATAGTTATTTTGAACAGTAATTTAATCAATTTAATCAATCATTTACACCATTAACAATAGCACGTTTTTAAAGAAATTAACACTTTTATTCATCAAGTTGCATTAAATTGATCCAAATTGACAGTGAATACATTTAATATTTCTATATCAAATAAACGCTTTTATCTGAGCTTTATATTCATCAACAAAAAAAAATACTGAAAAAAAAAAAAACTTTCACAATTTCACATAAATGTTAAGCAGCTTTTTTTTTTCAATATTGTTAATAAGAAGAAATGCATCTTGAGCACCTAATCGGCATATTAGAATGAAATTCTGAAGGATCATGTGACATCGTGGCTGCTGAAAATTTAGGTTTGCCATCATAGACAAACATTTAAAATATATTAAATTAGAAACTTTTGACTTGCATCAATAATTTTTTATAATGTTTGTGAAAACATTTACTTTTCACAGCTGTCTGTATCTAAAATCACCTAGAACTGCATTCATTTGAACATGCACATTTATAAATGTTTCAGTTCTGATTAAAAAATGCATATGCCATCTGTCTTATTTGGATTTCTAGAAAACACCAAAAGTCCTGCCTTATCTGGTTATGCTAATTAGGTTAATGTGTTTACATGAAGTTTGCATGATCTAAATATGACCATATAGTGATAAATATCAGAATATTTATGTGCATGTTAATGAAGTCTTTCACACTCTCTCTGCCTTCTGAATCTCAATCTTACACACACACACACACACACACACACACACATCCGTGAAACAGAACAAAAGCTTCCGGCCACAGAACACTCCACAGTGTTTTCTGTCTCACAGCGCTGTGCACAGTATCACTTCCATTAGTTGAGACTCGCAGGCCTGAACAGAGCAGCACAGCCTGTAGCCCTGACGAGAGCAGGCAGATCAAACTGAAAATATTGCATGTGCAATCATGAAAATGGCTTTATGGCAAGCAGAGAGCGAAAGACAGACACCTGTCAACACGCCAATCCAGAAACAGACATTGCATAAGGCTCCATCTAGAGAAGTGATGAATTCTCATAAATCTAACTGATGATGGTGTGTGACTATGAGAGTGGGTCACAGGGGATTACCGAGAGATGGGAGCCTGGCTTCTAGGGATTGAGGGAGCCAGAACTGCACTGTCAAGAAGAGCAAGGTGTCGGTAATCGACCATGTGCACATCCATACATCTCTCTAGATGCCCCTTTTCCCATAAGCTGATGATGGGAAATACATTCTTCACAGAGAAATGCAATCTACTCTGCCTTATCTTCTCATACTCATACACACACAGACACCTTCCACCCCTAAGAGCAATACTGTTTCTGTCTATTCATGTGTCCTGTCTGCAGATCATAATGACCAGATCTTCACTGCTTTGATTCAGTGCTGGACCAGCTTTTCATATGTGCAGGGTCATTTCCTCCTGACATATGCTGTTTCTTTCATGCACGGTCATATAATGCTCTTACCCATTCTCTATCTAGTGATTTTAATGGTCAAACACGGACAACACACACACACACACACACACACACACACATTCATTCCATTTACATTTGCCATCAAAGCAAGGTAATTGGGTTTTGCTGAGACTCAGACACTTTGTTGGATAATAACTGTGTGTGTTAAAGCGCAGTATTCAAGAAACAGTTCAAAAAAATTTAAATTTTCCTATTAGTTACACTCACTCTCATTTCGTGCTGAACTCATATGATGTTGTAATCTGTGGAATCCCAAAGGAGCCATTTTGAATAATGTTCTGGTCCCTCTTTCCATGCAATGAATAATAAGTGGACAATTTCAGCCTGTTCCTCACACAATCATACCTTCAGAACAATGTAGTGTTTATATACTATGTTGCCAATAATTCATATGGACCACTTTTATGGTGCTTTTGTGTCAATTTTTGAGCTTTAAAGCTCTGATCCTTGTTTACTGTAATTACATGGAAAAAAGCAAGAAACACATTCTCCACAATTTCTGCTTTTGTATTAAACAGAAGAAAGGATGTCATACGGGTTTAGGAAAACATGAGGATAAAACAAGTAAATAAATGATGACCGAATTAAATTTTTTAGATAAACCATCCATATAAAAATAAACCATATGAAATTGTAGGGTACAACGGGGCTAAAGGCCCACCTTAAGAAAAAATGTGCCATTCACTGCACCTGAAATGTATAATTGCAGAAAAAATATATACGTTGTATTGAACATTAATGGAGCAACAGATTTTGTGTGAAAATAAATCATTCAAGTTGTTTATTTTGTTTAAAAATCTTATAAATGTATGAGGTGGCAAGAGGGGCCTTTTACCCCACCACACGGGGTAAAAGGCCACGGTATTGATACAAATACTTCAGCTAAAATAATGTTTTTTTAATAAT
>NW_015666076.1:214460-223689 GCF_001515625.1 Sinocyclocheilus rhinocerous | reverse complement strand
GCCCACCTTAAGAAAAAATGTGCCATTCACTGTGCCTAAAATGTATAATTGCAGAAAAAATATATACGTTGTATTGAACATTAATGGAGCAACAGATTTTGTGTGAAAATGAATCATTCAAGTTGTTTATTTTGTTTAAAAATCTTATACATGTATGAGGTGGCAAGACCTTTTACCCTACACACGGGCTAAATGGCTCACCAGCATGGGGTAAAAGGCACACGGTATTTATACAAATACTTCAGCTAAAATAATGTTTTTTTTTTTTATAATGTCTAAGTTAATACTTGTTCAAGACAATCACTTTAGCAAAGTTTGTACTATTTTCTGCTTATTTTGAAAAATAAATAAAAAATTATTTTTTCAATAAATATACTGTCATTAAAATATGTTAATATAAAAAATATATTTTAAAATACAGAAACAAAATCGTTTTAATAAGTAAAGATTCTGAAAGTATTGAAGGAGATCCAATAATAATTGAATATATATTTACAGTAGTAACAGCAAATTATATTTTATTATATGATATGATTAATATCATGTTTTTAAATATGATGGTTTCATTCCAAACATGGTGATTATCTCTAATATGGACACCCAACATAATATATGATATTTACCATCTGAATCTAACCATGTCATGTCAACAAATGGAAAAGTCAGCCATCTATTAATTATCATGTTAATTACTGTGCACCTTTAGCCCCAACAGCAGGGGTGCTTTTTACCCCAAATACCATACTTTTACATATTCTTTCATTATTTAAAAACTGTTGCTTTAATTATCTTAAACAAAACTGGAAATCACAAAGAAGACCTTTGTCTCAAAATCTATGCATTAATTTTAGCGATTCTCATTTGCTACTTAAATCTACAACATTTATTTTAAAGTAAAAAGCAACACTCTCATGGCCATTCTTAACTATTTCATGTTTTGGTGAATTGGTTGCTAAATATAATCTCATTAGTATGATTTCGTATGATCCGTTTATGATATGATGGTTCAGTTTAGAGGTGGATTTTCATACTTTTCCTGAAAACCATATGTTTCTGTATTAATCACATGCAAATTCTCACAAAATCGACAACTTGTTCAATAGTAAATTTGCCTCATGATATGGGTTGGTAAAAACACATTTTTGACCATGTCTTATTGTTTTAAATAGACTCATGAAATTAAAAAACAGATAAGCAATATTCTCCTTAAAGTAACTTTGATTCACAAACTTTGAAAAGCAATGTTCTCAATATCTTGACTTTAGGACTCACAAACTGAAACCAATTTCTGAAACCTACTTCCTGAAATGTGTTCAAGCTGTTCCTCAAGTTGTTATAAAGCTGTATCAGTTTCTTTCATCTGCTTAACACAAAATAAGATATTTTGAAAAAAAAAAAAAATAATACATTTAACCAAACAATTGCTGGATTGCTGGTAGCCATTGACTTCCTTTTTTCTCTCTCCATACAATGAAAATCAATCGAACAACTTGAGGGTGAGTAAATGATGACAGTATTTTCATTTCGGGGTGAACTATTTCTTTAAATTCAGCCACTGATTTTACAGACCGCTGTGTCTGTACTCAGCTTGATAAATATGTGTCTTAATAAATTAGATAAAAAAGTCACATAACATTTTTTTTTAAAGACAGAAGCCTTCACCATTATTTGAACATAGGGAAAGGAATATATCTGAAATCATTTCACTGCGTATAAAATAACTATACAAAAATATTGTAGTAATTGTTTGTTGATCATGTAAGTAAAATGGAATTTGTGTAACAATCAAACAGAACATGAATTTATACTGGATTAAAGGCAGAAAAGTGACTTTGCCTTCACATTTCAAAAGACCGCCACAAACCACTGCTGCCAAGCGAGTGTGTTTACTGTGGGGAAGGGACCAGAAACAAAACCGATTAAATAACCTATAATAATAATAATAAGAAGAAGATTTGAACAAAGAACATTCGGGCTAGTTTAGCTCTTGAATAATCAAGTTACATCTACTAAGCGTCAAGTTACATCTATCCCTTTTTGGCTGCTCTTGAGAGGCAGAGAGAGAGTTCTGTCAGTGCCATCAAACGCCAAAACCACCCTGGTGTTTATTATTAATACAAACCTGTCTGTCTCTGATGTGTCTATAGTGTGACTGACCGACTTTGTTCTCTCAGATCTACAACAGGTATAACATCAGGGTGCCTCCAATCATAACGACCACTTTTGAGTTCCCATGACTACCAGGATATTCCACCATCAAAGACCAATCACACATCATGAGCATGTTCTCATTCTCTCAGTCTGTGTGTGGTCACAGCTTTTTCCATTTTAAGTAATCCGGATGTTTAATTAGTGATAATTTTGATCTTAGCAGGTGTCCTTTGAACGTCAGTTGGTACCTGCTAATGAGGGAAAGGTAAAAGAGCAGCATTAGCACATTAGTTGAGTGTTTTTTTTTTCTTTTCTACTTCTTCTTCTTTTCTGTAGTGGACCTGCACTAACACACATGAGCACCTTCTTGGTTTTGATGTGTACTTTACACAACAATCAAGCCACATCACAGAGAATGAAGTCAACCCAAATGAGCACTGGCTGAAGGAAAGTAAAGTACTATTCATAGTAAGAAAGAGGACTAAATCAAAAGGTAAAAGGAAGTGAATAATACATTTAAAGAAGGAGAGGAGTAGAAAGGGTTGGATGAATTCAGAGGTAAAAAGTTGAATAGGTTGAAGATCATCTGCAAATCACACCGCAGAAACTTGTATTTTAAAAAAAGATGCACAGCAGAATGATAACTGAAACATCTCATGCTCTTAGTCTTTGGTATTAAGTCAATTTAAAAGTAGACAATAGTTGAAATGATAGCTTTAGGCCTGTTTCCTGTCATGAACATAAGCATTGAGTCAATGATGCAGCAGCAAAACTTGTACTGTGGAACAAAGCTGGGGCTCTATACAGAAAACTAAGTAATAACTTCTTTGAAGAAGTATATTGTTGTGCTGGCAAACATACCAAAGCCCATGTAAAGCAATTATCATTTTAATTGTAGTTAATATAGCCTAGTTAAATGTACTAAACTGCAGCTTCAGCATTACAAATATAAAGACATGTCATACATTTTCAATAGAATTTTAAAACAGAAATGGCATTTTAGTTTGCCATAAGTGCCTGTCAGTATATTACAAATTCATATACATACATACATACATACATATATATATATATGTATATACAGGTACATCTAAAAAAATTAGAATATCATGAGTCAATGACTGTCTTCTGGACATCTGTCAAGTTAGCAGTCTTCCCCATGATTGTGTAGCCTCCTGACCCAGACTGAGAGACCATTTAAAGGCTCAGGAAACCTTTGCAGGTGTTTTGAGGTAATTAGCTGAATAGGGTGTGACACCATGACTTTCCAATATTGAACTTTTTCACAATATTCTAATTTTCTGAGACACTGAATTTTGGGTTTTCATTATCTGTAAGCCATAATCATCAAAATTTCAAGAAATAAAGGCTTGCAATATTTCACTCTATGTGTAATGAATCTATATAATATATGCATGGGTTTCACTTTCTGAAATGAGTGACAAAAAATATTGACCTTTTTCATGATATTCTAATTTTTTGAGACCTGTGTGTACCTGTATATATATATATATATATATATATACTTAAGTCGTACTTACCTGTAAGTTGATAAAAAGCACCCAGCTAATTCCATTAAATATAAATGTAAACTATAATATGCCTTAATTTCATTGCAAATGACATGCACTTAAGTATTTGAAAACATTACATTCGGTTTGCACTTAAGTATTATTTCAATAATAAGCACTCTTTTTTAAAAAATATGCTAATGTGTATTTCACAAGGACTAGTTTACTTTATTGAGTATTTCCTTTAATATTGGCCATAAATGGTTGATAGACAGGAAATCCAGTTTACATGAGGAAGTTTAAACCACTTTTACATCCAAATGGTTTTGTCATCTACACAAAACAGAACATAAGTCTCAAAGTATATAGCTTTAAAATACATAGGTTGTCTAGATTCAGTCAGATTTACAGAATAGAATGAGTTTTTGTGCAAGTCACTATATGTGGAATTTTCATCAAGCCCAGCAGATGTCTTTTTTTCACTCCAGTATTTTATGTTGCTTAATAAAAGCCTATACTAAAAATATTGTGTTGATAAATAGGTTTATAAAGCAACATGTTTCTGCTGAACTCTACCCATTTTTTTTTTGCTCCTGGTGTTTTCCTGCTACGCAGCACCGCTCTGAGATTACAATAACATGTTACTATAGGCATCAAAATAAATATGCTGCCTTAACGTTTGGTGTGAAATAGGCCTCGGGCTGGTCTAGAGAGAATGAAATTAGACTTCACCTTGGACAGAGAGACTGGCCGTCTATGAGCAGTGATGCTGAGATAATGCAGCAGCACTGAGTTTCACTGATGCTGAGTTTCAACAGCAGCACTGTTTCACAGCAACTAGACTGTTGAACTGCACAACTCTTGAGGACACATCTTGGCTGCATTTATATGGCAATGCACAGATCCACTAAACTCATTGATGATACTAAACTCATTGCCCTGTCACGTTTACACCCCAGAACGTAACCAACTAGCATTTGTGCTTTAGTGTGACATGCTCAGACTAGATGCTACAATACATTTTAATCACAGCTCCAGTTGGAAAAGAGAATGGTCTTGTAATGTACAGTAATGTAAAGTGACATGACAGAATTGTGTACAGGGCAACAACCATATTGTAGTGTCAGTGTTGTTATTGTTAACTAGAATTCAATTTAACTAAAGTGGAAATATAACAAAATTTAAATATTAGATGAACCGTAAACTTAAATGTTAGAAATTTTGCTTGGCAACTAACTGAAATTAATAAGTTCAAATTGAAGTATTAAACTTACTAAAACTGAGATTTAAAAAAAAACTTAAAGCTAAATAGAAATATAAAAAAAAATAATAATTGCAAAAGCACAACTAAATAAAAAAAAATTAAGCTAAAAATCAAATTCAAACTGAAAATTAAAAAATATTAATAAATATTATAATAGTGTATGAATAATATTAAAATAACAAAGTATAGTGTATGCTTGAAGGTGCAGTCCATAGTTTTCCCAACCACACTGAGAAAAAAAAAATACAATTTGGTGTTGAAACAATTTTCACTCAGAAATTGCTAGTAAATAATAATAAATAAAAAAAATACAAAGAAACAGCAAGTAACACATTGAATTAAATGGGAAATTTCAAAGTAGAAAGACTGAAAATATTTTTCTATTTATATTTTTAACCATTTTGAATATTAATTTTTAAAAATGTGTTTACATGAAAAATGTGCTACTGATGTAACAGAGTCCACAAGTGAAGAAAAAATATCAACCAATAATATCATACCATGGCATGTTTGACCCAATCAGATCCCATAATCCCATGGATAAAATCAGGTCCCACCCTGCATGATTCTAACCTTGTATTTTGTTTCACTAGTAAATATGTCACATTAATAAAGCTAAAATACATATATCAAATACCATTTAATGTCTTTAAAGGACTCAAAATGGGTTTCTGCCAAAGAATAAACCTGGTTTAACATTAGCATGCTAACACATATCAGCTCACTGGTGCTGTGTTGTTGTTTTGGCTCTGTTCTCCTGCAGGCTGACAGAGCTGACAAGGGATTTCCTCATACCATGTCAGATCCACAGCTGCTATCCAAGAGTGTCCTTTCGTCCATAACCATAAAGGTTCCACAGGGTAGCAGTCTCACCTTCTTAAACCTTCCTTCATCCTTCTTTTCTCCTCTTTCGCCCCTTTCTGTGCTTTTCTGCCATGCTCTCTAAGAAAGCAAAGAAACCATGCTTTTTTTTTTTTTTTAAGACAACGTTGGCTGCCATCTGCACAAAACCGAATGTTGAGTAATATGCGAATGCTGAGTCATAACCAGGAAGCGGTTTATAATTAACTGTCACACAGCTCCAAGGGAAGAGATTCCCTCACTGGGAGCCTGTGGAGCCTCGGTGCGATCACGCGGCGTATTGTCTGCATAATGAGGCCGCGTGCCATAAACAATCCAGGGTTAGCTGAAGGTTTTGTTCAGGTATCTGCAGTGTGTGTGTGTGTGTCTGTGTGTGTGTGGAAGAGTGTAAACAGTGCTGTTTGTCTCTTGTCATTTTATGGTCACTTTCCCATGAACACAGTGTGAATACAAACTAAACACAGATCCCATCCTGTCCCTGCAGATCACACACACACACTCAAACACAGTCCGAACATAAATACACTGCCCTTCCCGAACGTTTTTCAAATGCACACATATAAGCAAAGATAGCCTTGGTCACACGGTTCTTGCAATGCTGGCAGGTTTCTGGGGATTTTGCAAGGATTATAGCAGAAAGTGCACAGCTGATAATAACACACAATCACACACACACACACACAAATAGAAAGTGCTTAGCTGATAACAGCCCCCCACCCCAGTTGTTTATGCCACAGGCTGTGCATTGCTCTGTATTTTTTTCCTTGGCTTCTTTTAGCAGTTGGCAAAGAACTTTTGACTTTCCTCTTCATGGATCTTACAGGTTGGGTCACATAAAACAGAGGCCTATGATCAGGGGCATCACTAGTTTTTTTTTTTTAATGGGGCACGAGCTCCAGTGAAATAATGCTGTGTCCCAGTAAAATAATACTGCTAAATCCTTGTCTGATAATGAACAGATTGTACTATGTACTAAAGATCTATCTATCTATCTATCTATCTATCTATCTATCAGGGGTGTTTCCTCCGAGGAGGCAAGGGAGGCAGTGCCTCCTCAAAATATTGGATGAGAAAAAAATCTGTTGTTAAATATTAAAATATAAAATAAAAAGTTAACAAATAGTCGCGCCAATAGCCTCGTGGGCAGCACGCCAACATATAGTGCCGTTGCACTTCGGGCATCCCAAGTTTGAGTCCCGGCTCGCTGACCTTTTCCGGTCCCGTCCCCCTCTCTCTCCCCCACTTCGCTTCAGGTTGGCTCCAACCCTAATCAAACACACCTGAACCAGCTAATCATTGTCTTCAAGACTACTAGAAGGCTACAGGCAGGTGAGTCATATCAGGGTTGGATCAAATCTCTGCAGGAAAGTGGCCTGGAAGGGCCAAGTTTGCCCATCACTGCCCTAAAACGTGTGGTGAGTTTGATGGGGGGTAATTGAGAATGAATGGGGGAAAGTCACGTGAGAAGAGGCAATGCCTCCATCACGATATGATTGGATATGACTGGTTATGATCGGCTGTGATTGGTTCATGCGATAAATCCCACCTCTTGTGTTCGTTCGCATTCCGCGTTCGTGAATCAGTCTGAATGAACAATATAATGGCGTTAATGGGAAGACTAATTAAAAAAGTAAGTAAACAACTCACACACTTAGATGTAACCACTTTGTTACGTCAAAATAAGACTTGAAATGGTCTGAAAACATGATCTGTGGGAGGTTTTAGTGAGTAATCAGCTTGGTGAAATTTAAAGTAAATCTCTGTGTCTGTGACCTTACCGAGCTTTGATGACTGATGATCCGAAAAAAGTTAACTATTAAAAAGAAAAGCTGAACATAAGTTCACAAATAAAATATTTTGTTTAAATTGTTACTGCCTTGAGTTATTATTTTGGAATAAATGTAAAATGCTTAAAAACACTAACCTTATGAGATCCATACTTGGCTTTAATAAATAAAAACTTTCCTCTTCATGGATCTTACAGGTTGGGTCACATAAAACAGAGGCCTATGATCGCATGCATCACTAGTTTTTTTTTTTTAATGGGGCACGAGCTCCAGTGAAATAATGCTGTGTCCCAGTAAAATAATACTGCTAAATCCTTGTCTGATAATGAACAGATTGTACTATGTACTAAAGATCTATCTATCTATCTATCTATCTATCTATCTATCAGGGGTGTTTCCTCCGAGGAGGCAAGGGAGGCAGTGCCTCCTCAAAATATTGGATGAGAAAAAAATCTGTTGTTAAATATTAAAATATAAAATAAAAAGTTAACAAATAGTCGCGCCAATAGCCTCGTGGGCAGCACGCCAACATATAGTGCCGTTGCACTTCGGGCATCCCAAGTTTGAGTCCCGGCTCGCTGACCTTTTCCGGTCCCGTCCCCCTCTCTCTCCCCCACTTCGCTTCCTGTCTAAAAAACTGTCCTGTCACAATAAAGGCAAAATGCCAAAAATATATATATATATATATATATATTTTAAAAAAGTGTACAAATCACTCGTTTTTCTAAAGAAACATTGTCCAACAGCGACACCAGCAGGTAAAGTTACAGCGGGAGTCCGCGTCTCTCTCGCCTCCCCTGAGCCCATTGAGTTTTAACAGACCCTCTAAAGCAGGGGTGGGCAAACTTGGCCCTTCCAGGCCACTTTCCTTCAGAGGTTGGCTCCAACCCTAATCAAACACACCTGAACCAGCTAATCATTGTCTTCAAGACTACTAGAAGGCTACAGGCAGGTGAGTCATATCAGGGTTGGATCAAATCTCTGCAGGAAAGTGGCCTGGAAGGGCCAAGTTTGCCCATCACTGCCCTAAAACGTGTGGTGAGTTTGATGGGGGGTAATTGAGAATGAATGGGGGAAAGTCACGTGAGAAGAGGCAATGCCTCCATCACGATATGATTGGATATGACTGGTTATGATCGGCTGTGATTGGTTCATGCGATAAATCCCACCTCTTGTGTTCGTTCGCATTCCGCGTTCGTGAATCAGTCTGAATGAACAATATAATGGCGTTAATGGGAAGACTAATTAAAAAAGTAAGTAAACAACTCACACACTTAGATGTAAACACTTTGTTACATCAAAATAAGACTGTGGCATGAAAACATGATCTGTAGGAGGTTTTAGTGAGTAATCAGCTTGGTGAAATTTAAAGTAAATCTCTGTGTCTGTGACCTTACCGAGCTTTGATGACTGATGATCCGAAAAAAGTTAACTATTAAAAAGAAAAGCTGAACATAAGTTCACAAATAAAATATACTGTTCAAATTGTTACTGCCCTGAGTTATTATTTTGGAATAAATGTAAAATGCTTAAAAACACTAACCTTATGAGATCCATACTTGGCTTTAATAAATAAAATATTGATTACTTTTTTTTTTCTGATAGTGTAAGTAATGTTTATTTAACCAAGAAAATGTGACTGGGACATGAATTTA
>NW_015666076.1:197786-212628 GCF_001515625.1 Sinocyclocheilus rhinocerous | reverse complement strand
ATGATCCGAAAAAAGTTAACTATTAAAAAGAAAAGCTGAACATAAGTTCACAAATAAAATATACTGTTCAAATTGTTACTGCCCTGAGTTATTATTTTGGAATAAATGTAAAATGCTTAAAAACACTAACCTTATGAGATCCATACTTGGCTTTAATAAATAAAATATTGATTACTTTTTTTTTTCTGATAGTGTAAGTAATGTTTATTTAACCAAGAAAATGTGACTGGGACATGAATTTATATTTGTTTCACCTGATACAGCCGCCCGTGGTACACTGCATGCTTTGAGGGTTAAAAAAAACAAAAAGAACTTTGAGGTCTTTGCCTCCTCATTTCAAAACACCACTGCAGCATACCATGGCTATCTACTTATACTTATACCGACCTATAGAAACATTTCCTGAAATATTATTTCAGAAATCAGTATCATAGTATAGCATCATAACTAGCAATGCCAAACTCATCAAAGAAACACTCGGGTTTGCAAAAAGTTTGTGATCGGACAGTTAGCTCATGCACTTGTTTGCAGCATATTCTAACAATGAAATTGTAACTGGGTACTTTATAAGACAGAAAAACAAAAAAGCGCTGCACAAGGTGGATATTTACCTATAATCCATTGTAGGAAACAAAACTTGTCTTCTATTGTTTCCACTATTTTGCTCACACAAGAAATACCAAAACATTTGAATACTTTTTGATGGGAGGCCTGTGCCCCAGTGCTGATGGGAAAAAAATATATATTAAAGGTTGTGGATTATGTTGTTACACATTCAAATTCTTCAGTTTGAGGATTTAATGCAATTCATTTTTATTCTCCTAAAACTCTCTCACTACCTGGCCTCGTTACAAACCATAATGAGCTACCTTACCTTGCTGTCTACTGTCATCCTAAGTATCCTAACTGAAATGAAACCTCATAAGTGACCGATTTGGAACACTCTACATTTGGCAGCAACTCTGTTCGTCACAAAAATAGCACTTCTCACTGAGGTGTTGAAAAGTTGAATTGATTCCAATTATGTTTGACGTTAGCATGTTGCTAAGCTAACAGCGCACTTAGAGACAGTATAGGAGGCAGAGTTCTTGTAGAAAAGTGAATGGGAGAAATTGTAACACTCAATTTTGAGTGAGATTTACTGGCCAAAAATGAGAAAAAAATAATTAGGAGAAGATGAATTTCACTAATAGCATTGTTTGTTTACACGTTCATTTAAATTCCTATAGATATCGCAATGATATCTTTATTGTAAATGCTTTTGGCCATGACAATTCTGAGAAAATTTGATAACAATTCTGTGAAAATCTGGGTATAAATCTGCCCAGGTGCTACCAAGACGGCCGCCAAATAATCTAACAACGCAGCCTAATTTTCATTTTGGGGTGAACTAACCCTTTAATATGCATAAAAATACATAACACACACAAATAATAGTTCATTTTGATGAAATATTTATAGGATATATAGGATTTTTTTATGGACACATTTTAGTACTGAATATAATATTTATCCATAAATAAGTTTGGTAAAAAAAAAAAACAGAAGGGCAATTTATGTTATGATATTTCTCTATATGAAGCATAGACTTATTCAAGCCACATTAAGATATTACATATTACTGAAAAATTTATATATGCAATCTTCCAGCCTGGGGGGATATACATAATAATTTGTGACAAATTTAAAGAAAAACTATGTGAGTGGCACTGCATGATTTTCAGCATCCTCTGCAATTTTAGCTGTGTGGCACTGTCAGACGCTCATAGAGAAAAATATGTTAAAATTTTAAAAGCCGCTGTGGCAAAATGCTGTGCTTCTTGTCTAGTGTGCGACCCCCCTTTAAAATCCTGTCTAGGATGGCTCACTATAGGTTTTCCCTCACACACTCATATCTCATGACCTCCATATCCTCTATATCTATGTAAATGTTTGACTGACAGCAAAATAACAACATAAGGTAGCCTGCAAAAGACAGTCCATTACCAACTATATACAATCACTGAAGAACTGCAATTATAATCACAACAAATCAAGTTTTTCCTTGAATAGGCTAGTCGTGTGAGGTGGCCAGGCTGGAACTGGAAGATAACGGGGCGGGTTCGGCTGAGGGTATGTATTCAGTGCACACTGCATTGCCAGAACAGAACTCAACTTCAGCTTCACACTCTCAGAATGAGACAACTCTGTGCAGAAATGTGTATAGAATAAGCCATTGTATGTGGAGCGAGATGTGTGAGAGTGTGTAGGCATTGAGTTTTTGCTTAAAGAAGGTGAGAGGAAATAAGAGGTGAGGAAAACACCTTTAACATACTGACAAGTTGAGGCCTACTTTGTGTACCATCTGCATGTGTGTGAGAGAAAGAGGGAGAGATTCAGAGGTAAATTCACAAAAAACAATATCATAGTGCTATTGTGTGCTATATTTTTTAGTGCAAACCCTTTGTTTTAATTGCTATATAGCCACAATCCCATACAACCAGGTGATAAATGCACTGAAAAAAAAGTTTTTGAATTATTGTCATTCTTTTTTAGTGCAAACACACATCGTTATTCACAAAACTACTGCTCTGTGAAAGAAAAAAAATGCCTAAAAAAACATGTACATACCAATCACTACAATAAAGTTTGGGATCGGTAAGGTTTTTTTTTTTGTTTTTTGTTTTTTAAACATGTTTTTGAAACGTCTCTTATGCTTAAGGCTGCATTTATTTGATCAAAATGCAGTAAAAACAGTAATATTGTGAATTCTTATTAAATTATTTAATTAACAGTTAATTATTATTTAAAATAACTGTTTTCTATTTTAATATTTTTAATATGTTCAGGAGCCATTACTCCAGTCTTCAGTGTCACATGATTCTTCAGAAATCATTCCTTTAAAAAAAAACTGTAGTGTATGTGTATGTCTTAGTGATTATGGCGACTGAACTTATTTAAATGACAATTAAATGTTGGAGAAGAGTATTATAAACTGACATATATATCCCAATGAATGCTGTAGATGATTGAACTATTTTCAGCTATTTTCAGCTGGTTTTAGCTGGTCTTCCAGGTTGCTGTTTAGCTAGATGACCAACCTGAGCCTGGGAAACCAGATAAGACCAGCAAACCAGCTCAGGCTGGTTTTACCTGATTTGCATAATTCCTTTAGCAAGCTTTGCGCAAATAAAAGACGCTATGAGCGGGTACAATTTAAATTCCTCCCTCAATATCTGTTACATAATTATAACTCATAATCATAATTCATAATATTTCATGTAAAGTTATTTATACGATTATCAAATATTGCTTTTTCTGCCTCGGAAACAACTTTTCTGCTGATGTAACCAAATTTGTGTAGGTGGAGAAAAATTATATTAACCAATGTTTCATAGCTTAATAACATGTTTAATCCAATTAAATCCTGATGTTGGATACAACCAAGTCCCATCCTACATATTTTCCCATCCAGTTTCTCCTGGAAATGCATTACAGCACAGAAGTTAAATGGGAAAAAAAAAAAAAAAAAACCTTTCGGAAGCAGTTTCGTGCAGTCTTTAAGCGCAATGACAGTGGAGAATGACAGGACAATTTGTATGTTAGTTAAATGGCTGTGTTTAAGGTTGTTCGTTTGTATCAGTGTGTGAGTGAATCGTCATTAGACTAAAATCACAGCTATCAAAGTTCTTGCCCTTCCTCATCACTTACTTCTGGACTGAAAATAATCAAGAAAGAGAAAAGGTCTCTCTGCTCACATTCTTAAGAATGACCTTTCTGGAGAGAGACAGCAGATTGTGTTGCATGTGTGTCTTGTCCAAAGAAGTCTATAATAACTGGTAAAGGGGTACACTATATACTATGAATTAACCTAATGGATTGTTATTGCTGTTTTGCGCAAATATGATAATCATTGTCATTAGGGGCAGATGCCCTGGCTACTTTATTATGTAGACAGTGGCTGCTTCCGAAATTGCATATATGTGAGCAAAAAACTATATGTGTACAGGGTAGTATGTCCAATTTCACAGTATTCATAAATCAGTAGGCAAAAAGTCCACGGATGACCTACTATTTCTGGTGAGATTCTGAAGTACGCACCTAATGGACACTTTACTATCCCATGAGGCCACAGGACAGGAGTTGTGAAAGGCAGTTAAGCGAAGCAACTGACACTGTAAGTCACGTGACAATGACAACATGACGGATGTAAGACGTCCGGAATGCATTCATACTACACACATTCATACTATATGGACAGTATGGGTAGTAACTGATTACGTGTAATCTGGATTACATAATAAGATTCCAAAAATTAAGCAATTGTAATTAGATAAAATTACAATGACAAGTCAGTTTGTAAAAATGAGCTGTGTAACCCCTTGTGTGTGTGTGAGCCAACACACAAATCAAATGTACTTGTTTCTAAAACAATCAGATTTTATCATTGTCAAAAGAGACCATAATTTAAACCGAACCCTTCCATAATAAAATGCTACTTATATAACTAAATTTGTTATTGAAAAAGAAAGCAGAGACTTTTTGTATGGCTTTTCACCATCCGTTACATAATAAAGAGCGACAGACTACGCCACCGAATCACTAATGCTTCTCAAAATTAAACAGTCTTGTTGGTTTTGAATACTACAAACAACTGGATTGAGAAGACATCAGAGATTGTGACATGCAACTCTACCTGTAAGCAATAGAGGTTTGACTTGGACTACAAATTAGAGACTTAAAGGCTTTAGGTCTACAAGGAGAATATTTTGTCTGAACATCACATCACTGTTTAGATAAAAGGCAGTATCTCATGCATGCTCTGTCACTCTTTTTTTTTTTTCCTGTGAGGATGTTCCTGTCTGTGGAAATGCTGCCAGATAAAGCATGCTAGAGATACAGAATTATTTAATGATATTAAGTGTAGGTGCAGATAGAGTCGGCCATACGTCATGTAATCTTTGATCTGTGCTTTGAATTAATCATTCAAATGGGTTTTGTGAACAGGATCAATGACTCATTGAAAAGATTTTACTCGAAATAATGATTCATTCTAAAAACTGCGCATTGCTACTTCTCTCATGAACATACAGAGGAGTGCTGGAATGAATAATATGATTTTCAATAATATGATTTTCAAAAATATTTAAATTTTGTCTTTTTCTAACACAAAGCACATGGCTTTATAAGACGTGGTATTATGGGCCAAGGCTATTTATAATTTTGGAGTTGACTTCCATAGTTCTTTTTCATTTTTATTATGCGACAAAATGGCCAATATATTCTTAAAAAATGATCCTTTTGAGTTATGTAAAAGAAATAAAGTATTGAAGCTTTGGAACGACATGAGGGTGAGTAAATAATGAAAGAATTTCAAAATATGGGTAAATTATTCCTTTAAGTGAGCAAAATGCGGGAAAAAAGAGAAAAATGTTAAGAGACAAAGAGACCGAGAGATGGAGGAGGCTTTGACACTGCAGTCTATCAATTTAATGTGGTGCCAGCAGGAGTTTCACATCTGTTAGGGACGAGGCCATGGTCTCTCTCTGTATCTCTCTGTCTCTTTCCCTCTCTCCATCCCTCTCTTAGTCTGTCCTCCCTCTCTCTGACAGGAGCAGGACTCATTATGCTTCTATTAGAACAGAGGGACATGTGTGTGTTTGTGTGACTGCTTTCATGATGACATCGCAGATCCAAAATGTCATTTTCCAGCGGGAGGTGACTGGCTAGCGTTTTTCTCTTGCTGTCCATGTCCTCTTTGTCTTTCTCGTGTTCCCTCTGTATTTTACACTGCGAACAATACTGTGACAAGCTGATCTTTTGCCCCTGAGAGAGCCAATGCAAAATATGTGTGTGGAAGAGACACATAAAGCGATAGAACAGGTAGAGATAGAAATGGTTTGTTGGTCTTAAAGAGATCAGCCAAAAATTAATATTCTGTCATCATTTACTTATTCAACTTGCATGGCTTTCTTGCAGAAGACAAAAGAAGATATTTTGAAGAATGTTTCAGCTCTTTCTGACCATATTATATGTTAATGGCGACCAAAACTTCCAAGCTCCAAAAAGGACACAAAGGTAGCGTAAAATTAAACTTGACTGATGGGTACACTTCAATTTAAGCCTTTATTGGCATTTATACAAAGACTACATCAAAAATGGCGAAACAAACTGGAAATGTCATACTTTATTGGTTCTCGCATGGCATATGACCAAACTGCCATATTTTAGAGAGGTTTGGGCAATTGCCATTGGTCAGCAATGCTCTCAACGGTTAACTTGTCCTTGAGCTTCCATGTCCTCAAAATATCTCCTCAAAAGTAGATGTCACGATGTTTCATGAGGAAAATAGTCTTCCCCAACTGACCGAAAACTCATTCTTGTCATCTAATCTATTCCCATTGAATAAAATCATTAGATTTTTCCTATTTTCTTATCATGTATCCTGTTTAACTCTGAAATGTGTCAGATTACGCAAGTAAAAGGGGTCGCATTGTAAAATCACTGGTTTTGCATCAGATATGGAATTGGGTGTAAGATAATGGCTTTTTAATATCTCTTTCCTCAGTGCTTCGTTATTACTCATTTCTCCACCTCTCTATATCTCTCTCTCTTCCTCTATCATTCTCACCCTTTAGACAGAGCTCTAGGGGACCTTCAGACCGAATAAAAAGGTGACAAGACATCATAATTTTTCAGACGGGTTTGATAGAAAACAGGATCAGGAAGAGAACAGCCTCTTACTTTAGTCCATAGAGAGATCACGGAGACCTTTATCCAGTCTCTCTCTCAGTTTGTGAAAGGCCAAATCCATGCCCACTACACAGAAAATGTCTAGAACAGAAGAAGTTGAAACTCTCAATCACAAGATGCCCCAAACCTCTTAAAGCCAGGCTCTCTTGTCAGAAGTGACACATTTCTATGTTTCACGCACCAGAGAGAAAGAAAGAGTGCCGGCTCTGCCTTTTTTTTATCCTTAGCTGCTCATGGTGGGAAGATCAAAGCCCAGAGATCAAATGCTTCATGTATTTGATAGAAGTAATGTGAGGAGGAGAAAAAGCTGCACCTTTACCATTCTTTCTTTTTTCGTCCTGCTTTCCTGTCCAATCCTTGGCACATGAAATGCCTCACTTGCCTCCCAGCGAGTAAGCAGAGCTTCAGCACCATGGACAGCGACTCGACAGGACTTGAGTGATTGAAAAGGTAGAACCAGACTGACGGTTGGTGCTGAATCAGGAGGTCTATAAGCTGGGACCATGAAAGGCATGTGAGGCAAGTAGTCATTTAGCAAACATTTTATCCAAAGCTCTTTACAGAACAAGGATAATACCCTTTGAGCAATCTCAGATTCAGGGCATATTCATACCTGGCTAATTTTGGAGCGTTTGTCAGAGATCGACTGAACGAAGTGATCTCATTCAGACTGAAAACAAACTCTGGAGAGGTACACTTGTGGTGAGAAATAAACCCAAACCAATGGACCAATTAACCAAGCTATATTATAATTTATAATGGGAAATGAGTTAGATCAAACAAATCATTGAGTCTCACTCTAAGTGATAAATAATAAAACACATTGTAACAATTTAAGTCCCTGTTCAGAACAAATATGTCTCGCCCTGTCTTCCTATTTCTGTTGAAATTACGTCAACACACTGAAAAACGCTACATGTTTCAAGGCACTTCATTGGACCTTTAAATGTGGTAACGTTGTATTGAGTTGTGTTGTTGTGGTTATCACAGCATTTTAGAAATGAAATGCCACGGTGAGTGGCGCTAACATTTGAAAATCATGTACCACTTACCCAACCAACAGTATTAACAAAAGCAAACGTTAGATAAAAATCCATATGCTGAAGCAATCATGCCATTTTAGTGTGTGTGTGTGTGTGTGTGTGTGTGTGTTTGTGTGTGTGTGTGTCCATATCCTGAGGGCAGCAGACAGTCTTAGTTTTGGAGGGCATACAGAATGCCTATCATTCACTTTCCGACATCCTACTGAGAAATAGAGTTTGACATTTTGAGGGCAGTTGATAGAGTGATAAAAAGAACAAGAGAATATGAGAGATCTTTGATTGTAGGATGTACATTTAGTGGACCAGATGGTCTGCACAGAATCAAGGCTAGCAAGAAAACACAAACATACACACACACACATGCATACAATGCAGGGTAATTTATAATGAGAGACTATCACTGTTGTCATGATAATTATCCCCCATAATCCTATTCTAATGGGACTCTAGAAAAGAACATATGGCATATTAATCAAATGCCAGTTAAACCGACAGTGCCATGCATTTCAAGAGCTGAAGGTCAGCTATCACAGGCAGAACACCCAATATTAATTCTGATTTTAAAAAATGACATTTCCTGCCTTCACCAGTATCAAGTACAAATAGTGATCCAGCCAGGGGCGTTTTATCCAAGGAGGTCAGGGAAAAAGGAGTAATACAAAAAAAAAATAATAATAATAATAAAAAAAATTAAATGAATGAAAGAATAAAGACAAAATATGCAAAAAAAATAAAATAAAACTACCTCTCTTTTTATACACTAGTCAAGAGCAACACTCACAGTCAGATATCATCAATTCTGGTCACATTAGCACTGAAATGAACTAAAAAGCCTGTCAGGGAGGCAATTTTAATAGTGAGTGCTATATTTTCAATAAAATTAGCATCCCTGATGTAAAGGAGGCTTTTTATGATAACCACTTTGCTTGAAGAAAAGCTGCATTGCTGTGTCTGCAACCATAATTAAACTAGTGATGTTTACTAAGGATTTGATTTTAATTATTAGAGAAAAAATATCAACTAACAATAATGAGATCAACAGCAAGTAAACACAAATAAGAGATATACTAAAATAACTGTTGCTTTATTATACTTTTTTTAAATCCATGTTATTTTTTAAAACTAACACCTAGCGTTCAGGATGCGGAATTACACAAAAAGGGGTTTCTAATATGATTGAGTCTTAAAGGAATAGTTTGCCCAAAAAAGAAAATATGCTGAAAATATGCTCACATTCATGCCATCCTGATGAGTTTGTTTCTTCATCAGAACAGATTTGGAGAAATGTATCATTACATTGCTTGCTCACCAGTTAATGTGTGCCATCAGAATGAGAGTCCAAAGCTGATAAAAACATCACAATAATCCTCAAATAATCCACAAAACTCCAGTCCATCAATTAATGTCTAAGCTGCATGTTTGTAAGAATCAAATTCACCACTGGTGAGCAAGTGATGTAATGCTAAATTTCTCCAAATATGTTTCCATGAATAAACAAACTCATCTTAGATGGCCTGAATGCTAGTACATTTCAGCAAATGTACATTTTTGGGTGAACTATTCCTTCAATCTCATGGAAGTGAACATGGTTTTAAACATACTACGTTAAATATACCAGCCAGTACTAGCCATTTTTGTTCCCAACTTTTTAATGAGTGAACAATTCATGCTGCTGTTTAAACTTTTCTTGCAAACAAAATATTCTGTAAATGGTCTTTAACTCAGAGCTGCCACTGTATTTCACAGGCTCTGGAGCAAATATTTATGGGTGAGCCCCCTCTCCCCCGAGCCAAATGAGTATGCTATACGATAGAGGACCTTAATGGGTCCCTCTCATCACAGGGCCTGGGACAACGCCTTCTCATTTCATTAATCTACCACACGCCACTGGATCCAGCACATTTGATTTCAAAATCTGTCATCCATACGTGTATGGCAGATTAGAAGCAAGAAACAAAAAATATGTTGTGCAAAATGATTGCATACACAATAACCAACTGTTTCTTGTGCATTTAATGAAGTATGAACATAGTCATCTACACGCTTGATCTCATTTTCAGATTGGCCAATTGCACCCTAAAGCACACCCAAACATACAGTATCCTAAACCACACACACATACACGTACTCCAGAGAGAAAGACATCTTCTTTATGGGGATGAGTAATGAGTTGACTAGTCAGGAACAAAGCTCTGACCCATGTTGTGAGCAATTAGATTAAAGAAACGCAGCAATTTGCTTTAATTACATGTCCCACACTCCCCCCTCAGGAGCGAAGGAGTGAGAGAACAAGGGAGTGAAACACTCAAGAGGACGAATGACTACACATGCTGTAAAGATAAGCTCAAAATGGCAAGAATGAGATTACGGAGAGAATATAACTAACTGGCTGAAAACCATTCTAAAAAAAAAAAAAACAGATACAAGAGAAAACCTAATTTTAGAAGGGTGTTTTCTATACATGGAACTTGTAAATTAATTATATCATTAAAAAATACTCCATGGGTGTTTTTATAATGAATATTCTTTTTTCTAGTTGGAGCACTAAAATACTGTAGTTTATCAGCAGGGTTGCCAGGTCTTCATAACAAAATCAGCCCAATTGTAACTCAAAACTTGCCCAATCATGGCCAAAACTAGGGCTGCACGATAAATCGCATGCGATATTTAACGCGCATCTTGTCAGAAAGCCGGTTCTGTAATCAGCGGTAAATCTCCATCACCTGCGTGCTTTCACATTGAGCAGCATTAACTACACAGAGCCGTTGTTCACTGACGAGCTGTGCAAAACCACGTTCATATTTGCGCGATTTTTTGCGCAGCTCGTCAGTGAACAACGGTGATGGAGATTTACCGCTGATTACAGAACCGGCTTTCTGACAAGATGCGCGTTAAATATCGCATGCGATTTATCGTGCAGCCCTAGCCAAAACAAAACAAACCGAGGGAAACTGGCAATCACAATCGCTCAAAAATTGTGTTCCGTGGGGATCGTCCTCAGCTGAAATCTAAGATTTTAAAATTCAAAATATTAAAATCTTAGAACTAATGTTGTATAATAATGGGTTTTAAAAATTGTATGATTCCAAGATGTGTTTTAAAGATTTAAAACACATTATAAATAAAAACATTAAATCCTAATGCACATAAAAAAACACATTCATGTGAAGTTAAGACATTTTTTTTACGTCAAATATGAGCAAAAGTAATGAATTCCAGTGAGTGCGTACCTCAGATGTTCATTCAGTAACCGTTTCGACTGATTCAATGAGTAAGTAAACAGTTTTAGGCTGATGAGTTTGGCTGACTTATTCATGACTCCTTTTTGACCAATTCATTCAAACTGGCTCATCGATTGTTTGAGAATCAGACTACACTGCAGTGTTGACAACACAACAGAATGATGTCTATCTACTGTTATTTATTGTCTTAACTTACAGTGTTTGTTTTTCACATAACCTCAGCCCTGCCTGTCAATCTCTTGGCTTATCAGCTACCCAGGCTCCAACACACAGGGGACGACTATATGCGTCAGCTTTCAAGAGTGTTAACTTACCATTCTCATACCATTTAGATCCCACATCTGTGCGCGAGAATGTTAGCGTGTTGTTGTTGTTGTTTTTTTTTGCAGATCAGAGAGGTCAAGCCTACTCCCCGCTCCGAGCGATGATGTGTTCATTCCCTCCAACCCACTTTACTCCCACCCACATCATGCACCAGTGCTATGATACATCCATTACTGAGAAACAAAGACAGGAAAGGCAAGGAGGGATAAAAATGTATATCATATACAGTACATGCATGGCTGGTTTAGCCAAGTTGCACATATACCTGGATCAAAGCCCTTTGTTGGTCTTGGAACAACATTTCTCTAAAGGAATCACAGACTTCCCCACCCAGGCTCTCATTTAAAAAAAATTTTTGTTTGTTTAATTATTGAAGTTTTAATAATTTTGCATATTTAGCTAAGCATCTAATGATATTTCCTCCAATTTGGTCCTATAATAACAGTCCCATTTGGTCTCATAATAACAGTCAGCAAAAAATATGTACACCAAAAATTCACTGTAAGTTCCCCATTGAAATGAGTGGGTTACTATGATTTGTTAGGAATAATTAACCCAAAATGTATTCACTAAACCAAAAATAAATAAATAAATTCACTAATCCATACTCTCAGAATATGAAATTACACTGGAATGGGTAACTATGCTTTGTTATGAATAACTGTTAGAAATAATTGACCCAAAATTCATTCACTAAACTAAACTAAATAAATAAGTAATTCTAAATCACTGAGTACATCCATTGAGAATACTATGAATAGCTATTTTAATTGCAGTTATTATTACCAAATCTTATAATCCATCTTATAATCTTATTTTAATATATATATATTTTTTTTTTTTTTGGTCAATAGTTAATAGTTAATAAAATAATCAGACTTCCCTGTTTGCCTGAAGCTCTGGATTACAGGCAATAATGTTTAATTTCTTGCACAGACCGATCATTTCGCTTCATAAGACCTCAATACAGGAGCCACGGGTATTAATAATGAGTTCCTTGATATGCTTTTTTTTCTCAATAACTGGCAGCCACTGACTTGCATTTTATGTATCACTAGGGAGCACGGTTTCAGCTAAAAATCTTCTTTACTATTTTAATCAAGAAAATAAAAAGTCACCTACATCTTGGATGGCCTAAAGGGTGAGCTAATTAACAGCAAATATGCATTTTTGGGTGAACTATCCCTTTAAGCTACGACACAAACTCTAAACATAAAACCTGAAAATCTCTAGGAACATGCTGAACTATGTAAAGCTTATATAGATGGCTGCAGTTTAAAAGCACATTACAGAACATTCTAATCGGACAGCTGGACAGATGTGCTGCTAATATCCCTCTCTGTCCAGCAGTGACCATTTCACAGGGCAGGCCACGGTCATGCTGAGACACATCTGGAACAGGACTTGTTCCACCAGCAAGGGTTCAATCACACAACACACACCACACACACACACTACAGTTATCTCTCTCTCAAACACAAACGCACACTAAACACACCAAATGTCAAATTCAACTTCCCTCATTTAGGCTCATCTTCCCTGTCTCATAAGGTCTTTCCCTAAGCATCCGAGATCTTAATTATGGTAATACTTTCACCCACTGGGCAGCTGAGGCAAATATATGACACACACGCACATTTACTTGGACACAAAAAAATTGTCAAGGTTTTGCTAGCTAGCATTGCACTGTTACACCCTGCTGGAAGATGCCATAACTACACCATCTGGCGACAAAAAGCATATTTCTCCATTGACAGCCATTCCAAATTGGGTATTTTGCCAAAGTTTTAATCAGAAATATTTCATTATCATATTATAACAGATGTTTTGCCAGTGCCCAACTGGTTTAGAAAGGATCTTAAAAGTGAGAAAGTAGCTTTCAATTTCTCTGTCTGCTGCTTTTCACATTACAACTCAGAATAGTTTCTAGTGACAAATTAGCTCCAGAGAAATTAGTCACATTATATTTACAGCTCAGCTGATTGGCTCAAAAACAACCTGGCAGTGAAACTAAGTGACCATGAGCAAAGATAGTAGACTGTAAAACATTTATTTCCAGGGATCCTGTGATGATTTGAGAGTTAGCATGATCTGTTAGCATCCCCAGCACATGCCACTTAGTATATCTATGGCTGAGAACATCGCAAATAGCTATTCTTCAGTGATAGCCATTCAAAATTAGCTGTGTATTCCACTAAAGTTTAAATCAGAAATATTAGATTATAGCAGATGTTTTGCCAGTTCCCAATTGGTTTAGAAAGGATCTTAAAAAGGAGAAAGTGGCTTACAGTTTCTCTATCTGCTACCTTTCACATTGCAGCTCAGGATAGTTGCTAGTGAGAAACTAACTCCAGAGAAATTAGTCACATGATATATACAGCTCAGGTGATTGGCTCAAAAACAAACTGGCGGTGAAACTAAGCACCAATGAAAAAAGATGTCAGATTAGATCATGTATTTCCAGGGATCCTGCAATGAGAGTTAGCATGATCTGTCAGCATTGTATATAACTAGCCACCGAGTATGAAAACACTGCGAGTAGCTAATTAGAGTAGCTTTTAATTGTAGTTATTATTAATAATTTAAAATAACTTTTATTAACATCACCAAGCATAGTATATTACATTTGGATACACAAAAACGTGTGTAAAGGTTTGCTAGCTAGCACTGCATCATTGCATAGTATGTTGGTAGAAGCTGTAACTTCACCATCTGGCAGCAGAAAGTATATTTTATCATTGACAGCCATTCAAAATTAGCTGTGCATTCTGCCCATATTTAAATCAGAAATATGTTATTACATTATAGCAGTTTTTTTTTTCCAGTGCCCAATTGGTTTAGAGGAGATCTTAAAAGTGACAAAGTGGCTTACAGTTTATCTTTGCCTACTTCTTTTCAAGTCACAGCTCAGCATAGTTACTAGTCAGAACGTAGGTGTGTTTGACATTTGTGGCTGGATTTAACCAATCTTTCTTTAACCAAGATTTGCCACATTCAGTTGGGGAGGAGTTGAAAATGGAGACGTGAAGTCAGACACATTCTGCTTCCTGAAGTGACACTCGTGAAGTGTTTGTGAAGTTTATCCCAGATGAAGTGGCTTAGCTGCAATATTTGTCAAATACATAGATGTTTTCAGACAGAAATGATAAAGTTCAACATAAACCTATATACCAATAAAGTGGGGGATTTTTTTATCAGTTTCATTTTGATAAACATGACACAATATAACATTAATTACATTAAAAGTGCTTTGACTGTTATAAAAACAGATTTGCAAGCATTAGTGGAACTGAATGTGCTAGAATAAACGCGAAATGTGCATCGTCGTTGTCATCTGTGAATCCAGCCAATCATGAAACAGCTGTGTTGTCATCAGAGCCCGCTGGAACCATCTTTTTACTTTTACTTTACTTTTAGTCATTTAGCAGACGCTTTTATCCAAAGCGACTTACAAATAAGAAAAAGTAATTAAAACTAAAACCTAAAACTCTGTAAATACTA
>NW_015666076.1:185020-197747 GCF_001515625.1 Sinocyclocheilus rhinocerous | reverse complement strand
GGAAATAATTCTTTTATTCAGTAAGGATGCATTAAATTGATCAAACGTGAGAGTAAAGACATTTATAATGTTCTATTTCAAATTTCTGTTCTAAAACTTTGTTCATCAAAGAATCCTGAAAAATAAAATCTATCACGATTTTCACAAAAATATCGGACAGCACAACTGTTTTCAACATTGATAATAATCAGAAATGTTTCTTGAGCAGCAAATAATCCCATTAGAATGATTTATGAAGATCATGTGACACTGAAGACTGGAGTAATGATGCTGAAAATTCAGCTTTGATCACAGAAATAAATTACAGCTTAAAATATAGTCACATAGAAAACATCTATTTAAAACTATAATAATATTTCACAATTTTACTGCATTGTTGATCAAATAAATGCAGTTTTGGCGAGCATAACACACTTATTTCAAAAACATAAAAAATCGTAATTATTCCAAACTTTTGACTGGTATAGTGAACGCATGGACTTTTTGTTTTAGATTACAACTGATATGAATGTAGAAGGGAAGGTGTATATTTGACAGTCTGAGACAGGTGAAATTGAATGTATTTTCTCTCTCTCTCTCTCTCTATATATATATATTATATATATAATACACTACTTTCTAAAATATGAAATTAGTAAAAGAGAGAGCTCACTAGCTTACTGTGGCCCAATATTATACCAATATTACATGATCTTGAATCAGTCTGAAACTGTACTGAATTATATAATATAATACATCTCAAGTCAGACGACATTTCTAACCAGCACCGCTTCAAGTCAGACGCCGATCAGTCTGCACAGAGTTGCATCAAGTCAAACACACCTAGAGAACTTAGTCACATGACATTTACAGCTCAGGGGATTGGCTCAAAAACAATATGTCAGTGGAACTGAGTGCAAAGGCAGATTTAAACATATTTCCAGGGAGAGCTGGCATGATGCTAACTGATAGCTTTCTCCAGCTATTATAGATATCCTTGGGATATACACACACACACACACACACACACAAACGTACAGCAAAAACCCAAAGCAAAGTGCCAAAAATGTCAAAGAAAAATGTCGGCAGCGATGTTAGAAGGGTGCCCCCAGAGACTAAAAGAATCAGGAAGTGGGAATTCCCAGAGTCTTCCATGAACCAGACCCTACTTGGCAGCAGAGGACTCTCTAAGGACTGCTGGGACAATTCCACAGTATTGATTTTTGTACTAGAAGGCTTGTATCTGTTGAGACTCTACAGCAAGGCTTCGGAATTGGGGAAGTTGTCTGTTTGTGTGCGAGTCAGTGTGTGTGTGTGTGTGTGTGTCGCTTTAATGGCCTCTCAAACCGTCAGCAAGTTAAAAACAATTTCAGCGAGGACAGGATAGGAGACGAGAGGAGTGGCAGCAGAGGACTCTCTAAGGACTGCTGGGACAATTCCACAGTATTGATTTTTGTACTAGAAGGCTTGTATCTGTTGAGACTCTACAGCAAGGCTTCGGAATTGGGGAAGTTGTCTGTTTGTGTGCGAGTCAGTGTGTGTGTGTGTGTGTGTGTCGCTTTAATGGCCTCTCAAACCGTCAGCAAGTTAAAAACAATTTCAGCGAGGACAGGATAGGAGACGAGAGGAGAGGGTGGACAGATATCAGACACTCACGGTGCTGTGTGTGGATAGATCGGTGGATTGTGTACAGCCCCGAGTGCTTCGATGTTGTGAAGCCGACAGAGATAGATAAACAGTACTGTTCTCTAAGGCCCACCATTCCTGGACTCACTTTAATCAGTAACCGTAGGCCACAAATTACTTGACAGATACAAGCTTCCCAGAGATCTCAAAGATAATTCTCCGAACTTTCTATGAGAGCAGATATTTTTCCTTTTTTTTTCAATCTTGACTAAATACTGAAACAGAAAACATGTTTAGGTCACATTTTATCACAAAATCAAAAGAATTTGTTGTTGTTTTATCATAAAGAAAATCTATTTTAAGACAATTACAGGGATAGTTCATCTAAAAGTGATATTCTGTCATTATTTATTAAACTAATCCTTTAAGATTTAATGATCCTAAAAATGCACTTCATTTTCTTCATGCTAAAAATTATTATTTATTTTCTTTTGATCTTGGGGTGAATTATGATCCGTTTCATGACCGGTCTCGTGAAATTCACCCTCTTGTTGTTTTTGGATGAGACAGATAATTTTTAAACCCGGCTCTATCAGCTTCTGTATTTAACATGGTCTCTAAATTAACCTCACATCCATATGAATTCATTCAGACGGCATCCCCATTAGGACTGACCAATCAGGTGAACTCGACGTCTCAGGAATTATAATTCAGGGAGGCCACACTGCAAAAGAATAACCGATGTTCTGACCCCAGGGAGGGCCAGTGAGTAAGTGAGATACATTTTCAAGTGTATCGTAGGGCCACTGTACAAAAGGACCCGAACAAAAAAGATAGATATGTGCATTTAACACAGGACTGAATCCATACAGACGGGAAAGTGACGCTATCTCCAACTCTAATCCGATGAGTGCTAACGTAAACAACCTGTGAGCACACATGTCATCACATCTGTTCTGAAACTCAAGTCTGCTAAATCATATGTTCCTCAAAGCACTCACTTTAACAGCCACGCTTTTTCAACTCGTTCTCACTCTCCCTGTCTGCTTCCTAATCTTCCGTAGGTCTATTTAAGTTTAGATTCAGTAAAAGACCAATAAAGAACCAGTTTAAATTCTTCATATTGAATACACACAGTCCATTACTATGAATACTGAATTTATTGGCATAAGCTGCTGACCTGAGAAAAAAAATAAAAAATAAAAACTCATCGGCCATATCAATTCACACAGTCTGAATTAAGGCTTCGGAATTGGGGAAGTTGTCTGTTTGTGTGCGAGTCAGTGTGTGTGTGTGTGTGTGTCGCTTTAATGGCCTCTCAAACCGTCAGCAAGTTAAAAACAATTTCAGCGAGGACAGGATAGGAGACGAGAGGAGAGGGTGGACAGATATCAGACACTCATGGTGCTGTGTGTGGATAGATCGGTGGATTGTGTACAGCCCCGAGTGCTTCGATGTTGTGAAGCCGACAGAGATAGATAAACAGTACTGTTCTCTAAGGCCCACCATTCCTGGATTCACTTTAATCAGTAACCGTAGGCCACAAATTACTTGACAGATACAAGCTTCCCAGAGATCTCAAAGATAATTCTCCGAACTTTCTATGAGAGCAGATATTTTTCCTTCTTTTTTTTCAATCTTGACTAAATACTGAAACAGAAAACATGTTTAGGTCACATTTTATCACAAAATCAAAAGAATTTGTTGTTGTTTTATCATAAAGAAAATCTATTTTAAGACAATTACAGGGATAGTTCATCTAAAAGTGATATTCTGTCATTATTTATTAAACTAATCCTTTAAGATTTAATGATCCTAAAAATGCACTTCATTTTCTTCATGCTAAAAATTATTATTTATTTTCTTTTGATCTTGGGGTGAATTATGATCCGTTTCATGACCGGTCTCGTGAAATTCACCCTCTTGTTGTTTTTGGATGAGACAGATAATTTTTAAACCCGGCTCTATCAGCTTCTGTATTTAACATGGTCTCTAAATTAACCTCACATCCATATGAATTCATTCAGACGGCATCCCCATTAGGACTGACCAATCAGGTGAACTCGACGTCTCAGGAATTATAATTCAGGGAGGCCACACTGCAAAAGAATAACCGATGTTCTGACCCCAGGGAGGGCCAGTGAGTAAGTGAGAAGAGTGAGATGAGTAAGGTTCATTAGCATAATTACAGCTCTTGGAAAGTTTTGGTTTGATTAATGGTCGACACTCACGCTCTGACACTGGAAAACCGAGGCACGTAATTTGTTGGGTGTCATGAGGGGATTCTTGGTGTTCTGAATGCAGCATCCGAATCGCTTTCATCTTTTACACACAGTCTCTCTTATACTCTTTTCTTCTAAGTGCACACACAAATATCAAACTCACTTAAAAAAAAACATGCAAAAACACATTAAAAAAAACACACACACACACACACATTTTTCAATGTACACAGACTTCACAAGAAAAACAGTCACAATCATACAGAATAAACCTAGAAATATTCAAAACAAACATATTTTACAAAGTAAACTGAGTGAATTGAAATGCCTATATATGCATCTGTTTATACTATTTACACCATTAGACATACACAGACAATAATTCAGACAATGTGTGTGTGTGTGTGTGTGTGTGTGTGTGTGAATGGCATTGCACACAATGTAAATATCAAAATATAGCATTTATTAAAAATAATAGTACAAGCAAACTTTTAATGTAAAATATATAAAAAATTTGGTACTAACTGATATACTGTTAAAAATTAAGACCATAAGTATTGAATTTTTGGTTGTTAAACATTATTCTAACGTACGTGTGTGTATTTTGCTAGGAAGGATATCTGGGTAAACTTGAGTTCAAACATCCACTAAAATGACTTTGGGTCCAATTGATTAAAAGTAAAAACACCATGTTCTCTAAGGCCCATGATTCATGGACCCAGTTTAATCAGTAACCGCAGGCCACAAATTAGATACCAGCACACAGATCTTTAAAGATAATTCTCCAAACTTCCTATGAATGCGGACCTTTTTTTTTTTACTCCCCCAACTAAATCTCTGTCAAAGACTCTTTGTGAGTCTTACATAAACATGCAAAGTCCAATTAAATTATATTATTAAAAATATATTATGCAAAATTTAATTTTTTTGTTTATTTTAAGTTGTATTAAAAGTGTATTTATTTGTTTTCAATAGACTGTGCAGTATATGCAGTATATTAAAATAAATAAAAACATTTAATATAGCTTATTGTGAGCACACGTCATCATATCTGTTCTGAAACTCAAGTCTGCTAAATCATATGTTCCTCAAAGCACTCACTTTAACAGCCACGCTTTTTCAACTCGTTCTCACTCTCCCTGTCTGCTTCCTAATCTTCCGTAGGTCTATTTAAGTTTAGATTCAGTAAAAGACCAATAAAGAACCAGTTTAAATTCTTCATATTGAATACACACAGTCCATTACTATGAATACTGAATTTATTGGCATAAGCTGCTGACCTGAGAAAAAAAATAAAAAATAAAAACTCATCGGCCATATCAATTCACACAGTCTGAATTTCACAGAAGCCCCTTCTCTCCGCTGTGGAAAGTACAGCGTCTGGTCTTTGGACAGGCTGTTTATTTGGCAGGTTTAGAGGTTTATGAGGCACAATGTAATTAAGGAGGCCTGGAGAGAATGCGGTGTGTGTCAGTATTGCGGGGGGAGCGGTAGACTGAGATCTCATTATCGCAGAGATGGTAAAGAGATGGTTACCCCATTCTCTCACTCTCACACACAAATTTTGCGATGTGCGAGACGGAATTGTCAGAATTACAGTCAGGCCTGTGATAATAGCATTAAAGGTCCCCATAATCAGGTCATGAGGCAGTCAGTTTATTTGCACACTGATATTTTACAGAACATAAGGCCAATAATTTACCAGTAGTTTATGACTGGATCGTTAAGGCTCTCAGATCCATTTTTAAAATGCTAAGCACCTAGGGAGGTGAGCATGAAGTCTTGTTTTAATACTCACTTTATGCTCATTTCTATCAAAAACTTCACTCAGGACAGCAGTTTCAGTATGCTAAAAGAATGTGAATATGCCCTATTATTATTATTACAGTTCCTTTCTCAAGACATAATCAAACTTGTGCCAAACGTCACTTGTGTAGACTATAAAGTGGCTAATTTTGTTATTATTTTTCTCTATATCAGTGGTTCTCAACCAGGACTCCTTAAAAGTAGTAGAATTAAAATATATATATTATTAAAATATATTACAATAATCAAACTCTAATCTAAATGAAAACACACAAAACTAACAAAAACTATTTAATCAATAACTATTGTTTCCATCAATGAATATACAGTTCTTGTAATCACTGCTTCTGGAATCACAAAATGAATCATGGTTAATTAATTTAATATATAAAAACTCTCCGTTTCTGTTAATTAAGAGGTTTGAAGACAAGCACCAGTCATATAATATTTTAGCTTATATGAGGTGGGGCCTTCGAGTCAAAGAGGTTAAGAACCACTGATCTATATGATCTTTTTTTGTAGAATATCAATTAAATACAACAAAAGCGAATGTGGACAAGCTCCAAAAACATTATAAAGTATAAAATAAGCCATATGGCTTGTGCACTATATTCAAGTCATATTCCTTTTCATTTACATTGTATGCATAGCATGAATATTTGCATTCTCTTTTGTTTGCCGCAGAAGAAAGATGGTCTTTCTGGTTTGGAATGATGATCAATAAATGATGAAAGCAATAATTAATAAAGAAAACAACACTGTACAAATAAAAGGATTCTTGAAGCATTGTTTGGGGTTACTCAGACTGTCAGACTGCAAGAACCCTCTGGAAAACCCCAAGGCACTGTTTGAACGAGCCACAAATATCCTACTATGTACTCAAGAACTTCAATATTTTAGTGCCTCAAATTTATTTATTTTTTTTTATTTTTTATTATGGTGTTACTGGATGAAATTCAGATGCAAGCTCCAAAAACATTATAAAGTATAAAATAAGCCATATGGCTTGTGCACTATATTCAAGTCATATTCCTTTTCATTTACATTGTATGCATAGCATGAATATTTGCATTCTCTTTTGTTTGCCGCAGAAGAAAGATGGTCTTTCTGGTTTGGAATGATGATCAATAAATGATGAAAGCAATAATTAATAAAGAAAACAACACTGTACAAATAAAAGGATTCTTGAAGCATTGTTTGGGGTTACTCAGACTGTCAGACTGCAAGAACCCTCTGGAAAACCCCAAGGCACTGTTTGAACGAGCCACAAATATCCTACTATGTACTCAAGAACTTCAATATTTTAGTGCCTCAAATTTATTTTTTTTTATTTTTTTTATTATGGTGTTACTGGATGAAATTCAGATGCCTGTTTCTGCCTCAGAGTAATAAAAAGATAAAAATAAAAAGCTAATTGCTACTTTAATCCACATAATTGTAACTTTATTTCCCACAAGGTGACTGTATCTCTCACAATTGCAATATAATTTCATGTAATTGCGAAATGCAACTCATAACATGATGACTTTATATCTCACAATGTGACCATTTCTTATTTTTAAATTACATTTACTCTGAGATGAAAATAGGCTCCATAAGGAACCTCTGACAGTCTTGGGGGATCTTGTAGCTACTTGCTATAAGACTGGTTACCATTTTTTAAGTTCCTCAAAAAACTGTACTTAAAAAGGTAGTTCTCCAAAGTGTTCTGCCAGTGGGACAATCTGATGACCCACAAATGACATTTAAAGTGTTTATTCATTTGAACAATCAACGCGAGTTGAAAGTGTGGGAAAAATTAATTGAAATGCCACTTTTGCTAATCTAAATTATATAGACACATTCGAAAAATCTGGTTTGGTTAGCTTTAATTACAACTTAAAGGAAACATGTTGAAGTGGCATATGGAGAAAGGTAGCTGTCCATTAGAGAGAGAGTGTTAGCGAGAAAAAAAGAGAGAGAGAGAGAATAAATAAGAGATAAGTGCATCTCTGGCACATTACAGAAAGTGAGACGCCACAATGACGGGAAGTGTGGAAAAAGAGGTTTAGGCAATTCAATTGAATGCACTTTCAAATCTAGTTTTTGATTATATATTTATATATTTGTTTGTTTTCTATTGCTGTGAGCTCAGTGCTACAAATAGGCCTTTGACATCCAGTGCATCGTAGTCTTCCAGTCTTTGAAATTCAAATAGAATTTTAAGAAATATAGCAAAAAGTGACAAAAAAAACTTTTTACACACATATCATTGCATATGCTGTGTGCATATGGTGAGCAAACTGCATGTGTTGATGTTTGACGAGTAGGCCGCAGTGATTTATCAAATCCATGACCCATTAGTGCATGTCACAATCTAGGAAATTATGTGATTATTCTGCTATCCGAATGATGACATGCTCCCAAGAAAACTTTGCCAGATTTGTTCTAGTCTGAGAAGCTATTCACATGATGAATGCTCATTATGAGAGCCATTTTGCTTTGGACTACAATCTGGCTGTGATAGTGTGACTAAAATCTTTGTCTGGGAGACTGGCCCAAATGCAGACTGAATATGGTTTGACTTTTTTGAGATTTTTTACGACTGTGTCTTGCCAGATCTTGGGTAAAAGCAAAGGTAGACAGTGTGGCTTTGAACAACATGTTCATTTGTGAATGTGATGAACAACACGAGTGGACACCTGTTGAACTTACAGTAAAGTTTGATATTTTGTATCCAATGCAATGAAGTTCTGACATTTTGAAGTGTGATTTAAGTGTCCAAAAACATTTGGGGCAATTCTATATATTAGTTAAGAATTTAGAAACAATTGGCAGTGTCACGCATACCCCTACAATTCACATATAAGCTATGCTCCTATTAGTTCTTCATTAGATGTTTTAGGAGTAGAACAGCAGTCCAAAATGTCTGTCACTTTTAGAACTTGATTCACTTAAACTGATTCTGCCCTATGACAAAAGAGATCTTTTATTATCCCTGAAAGTTATTTCAGAAAGCCAAATCATTAGACACCTGTTGTAGGAGTAGTGACAAAATTTGTCACTTTTAGAACTTCAGCAGAGGCTACGATTCATTGAAATTGATTTACTGAATCTGATTGCTGTCCAACAACGAAATAGATCTTTTACGATCCCCAAAAGATATTTCAGAAAGCAAATGAGTCATAGTAGAACTGCAACCCAAAATTTCTGTCACTTTTAATGATTCGGCAGAGGCTAAGATTCATTGACACTGATTCACTTAAACTGATTCTATCCAGTGACGAAAGAGATGCTTTACTATCCCCAGAAGTGTTTTCAGAAATCAAAATCATTAGACACTTGTTATAGGAGTTGAACTGCAAACCCAAGAATTTCGTCACTTTTAGAATTTAAGCAGAGACTATACTCTAAAAAATGCTGGGTTGTTTCAACCCAACTTTGGGTCAAATATGGGCTAATCCAACCTTTGGGTTAAAAATGTAATTAAAAAATTTAACCCAACAGCTGGGTTAGTCCATATTTGACCCAAAGTTGGGTTGAAACAACCCAGCATTTTTTAGAGTGTAAGGTTCATTAAATTGATTCAATGAAACTTCTGTCCAACCACAAAAGACATCTATTATGATTCCCCTAAAGTTATTTCAGACAGCAAAAAATCACAGACTGTACACCTAACTAAAGAGTTCAGCTATTAGCTTACATAATTTCTGCACTGAGTCTGTTTATTCAATAACCTAGCGTAAAACATTCACATAATGGAGCATGAGGTGTTGTTTCAGCAGTGTAAATTGGTTAGTGTACCCATTTCAATGATATAAGCATTTATAGCACCATTGTCCCTGCAATTTACTGTCCGCTGTAAGACCTTAGCTGGTGAAATGGTAAATATTTAGCACCAGAGAAGAAATTCTGTTCTCTGTCCAACGGAAATAAGTCTCCATTTACAGGACATAAAGCAAGCAACTGAAATCAGACAGACAGGAAGCCCTGCAGCAAAGGTACAGAGACAGGAAGCTGATCCCTGTTTGCTAATTTGTTACATTTAAAGCACATGATAGCAGAGTCTAACAGATTTTTATACTCCATTTTCAATTATAATGTATCTTTAACACCACAAAAAAGAAAAAAAAATACAGCATTGCAAGTAGCTTTATAAATACATTTACTGCTATATAGTCATCTAACTACACTAACCTCACCGCAGTGTTATAGAAGGAGCAGGTTTGTAACACAACTCCCCCTCAAACAGCCTTTTTACAACCCATATTGATCCATACTGTTTAAGAATTCAACCCAAGGGCTTCTGGGTAATTAATGCTGGCTTTAAAGCAAACATCATCGTTCTTTGGGAAAATGTGTTTGGTTTTAGGGGTTTGGAGAGAGGAGAAAGAGGAAAAAGAGGGAAGGGAGAACATAACTCCTTAAAATCACGCTGACATGCACAGACTGTATGCGTGTGCACATACTTTGGACAGCTTTAGGCTTTTAGAACCACATAAAATGTACTTGTTAACCTATTTTAAAGATTAAAAAAATGTCATAATGTCCCAATTAACTTTACATGTAAATATATGGAAAAACAGAGCAAGAGAACACCCAATATATCAACTTCTTTGGATTCACTGAACTGACTGGATTGTGAAAATTTGCAGAACAACCCTTTATGAAAATTAATATGGTTTTACTGCAAATCAAACCAAAAAAAAACGTACTACTAGTTACATTACTAGTTAAACCTAACAACAAATTAACCATGGTTTTGTTACACTAACCATAGTTTAACCATGACCATGGTATGTGCAGTAAAACTGTGGTTATACAAACGGTAATACAAACAGGTTTACTATAATAAAACCACGGTTAATTTTGTAAGGGATGGTAAACGTGACCGCACTGAACTACACTGTGATGAACTCCAGTGAAATGGTGGACAGAGTCAACAGCAATAATGATTACAACAATCTAAAATAATGTGGATTTTGAGAAATATATGCCGTTTTTGAGAAGCCTTGTACTGTTAGCTTAGCCACATGCTAACGTCAAACTCTAATTCACTGCGAGTTTGCATAAAGCGTGCTACATGTGGCGAGCTGGTGTCTAAAATAGTGTTCAAAACCAGTTACATAAGGTTTCATTAAAGTCAGTATGCTGTTTTAGAAGGAATAGTGTTAGCAAAGGTTTTGGAACAAAGCTAACCCACTCCAACCCACATATGTACACAAACACAAGAAGCAATGGGAATGCTACTAAACAGTAATTGGCTCCTTGAGAAGTAGAAAGGATACTCCAAGCTTCTAGTTAAAATCTTCTTTGAGCCACACAAACACTCACCCACACCAACTCGCTCTCACCACTTCCTCTCAGGCTTCTGACAGTAGATTAAACCACAGCGACTCATCAAAGGTTTGTATATGCCTTGATATCTGCCTTGCTACTAATTCAGAGCAGCTCTGTGCATTTGTGCGTATGTGTGTGGGGGGAGAGAGAGTGCTTGTAGGGTCACAATACATCAGGTTTGAGTATAATCTTGTAATGGCCCAGATTGTTTCAGATTTATACCTCCTAGTGTTGGACGCTTCTCAAGAGGCGGCAACTCAATAATTGATTCAGACAGAGTAGAACCTCTGGGTCTCTTAAAATGATTGAGGTAGGGTACGACGAGAGAAAGAGGTCAGTAAGGAAAAGCATCACTAAGATTCCCCTCAACAGTTATGACTGGTTGCAGATGAGCTTCTTTTCTGCATTGCACCAGATATTAGTGAACCATCATCACTGATGAACCAGATGTTGTTTTAGGAATATGCCAAACAAATATATTACTGTTTTCCCCCACACTTCTATTTGGCAAGGATACATTAAATTACAAAATAATTCAGCTTGACCTTCACTGGGAAAAAGGGGTGTATAGGGTGTACAGAACAATTTTCATTTACCACAAATACTGCCATAAATAATTACAAACTAACTCCTTAAACATTAAATTTTGAAATACAAAGACTGATATTGTTTTTTTTATTTTGTTGATTTGTTTTGTATGTTTGCTTAGAAATTACTATATTTCTTGCTTAAAATGAACCCAAAATAGGTTGGAAATTAACATCTATTAATATGTTCAATAAATTAAGTTGAATAAATAATAATTAAATAATTTTTTTTTTTTTTATTGTTTATTAATAAATGTTCACATGTTGATTATTGCTGATGCCTGTAGTAATTATGTGTCTGATTTATAATTTACAACCTATTTTGGGTTCATTTTACGACAACCATAGTAATGTTTAAACAACAGTTGAGTTAAATAAAACTACCCAGAAGGTTGGGTTAAACATTTAACCCAACCGCTGGATCAAAAGAACCCAATCGCTGGGTCAGTCCATATTTCACCCAGTGCTGGGCTGTTTTTAACCCAGCATTTTTTAAATAATCATTTTTACAGGGCATTTGAACTTTCTATTTATCTTTCTATTTATAGAATCCTAGAAAAAAATGACCACTGTTTCCAAAAAAAAAAAATTAAACAGCACAATTGTTTTCAACATTGATAATAATAAGTAATGTTTAAGCAGTAAAAAGATCACCATATTCGAATGAATTCAGTTTTAGCATCACGGAAATAAATTACATTGTAAAATATTTTACTTTTAATACCTCACAATATTACTGTTTTTACTGAATTTGAATGAACTAAATGCAGCCTTGGTTATAAATAAATAAATAAATAAATACGTACAGATGTGAATAAATGAGTACAGATGTGAGTATCTCTGCAAGTCTGACCAAAGTTTCATCATTGAGATCACTTTTGAAACTCTAAAGAAGACACTGACTACGTTTACATGGACATCAGTAATCTAATTATTTACCTTATTCTAAATAAGCCAATATTATGATTATGGTGTTTACATTAGTTGATTTTAGAATATTCCTTTCATGTTCCCGTTTTACATGTTATAGTACATAGTTCGATTAATGGCATACGTCATTACATCCCACGTGACGCCATCCGACGTCCCCTCCGGAATTTCACGTATAAACATATAGTTCGTCTTCGTGATGATGCCATGTACAGTTTTGGGTGTTTCATTTTTAATTTACTGAAAGCTTCAAGTGCA
>NW_015666076.1:180283-181584 GCF_001515625.1 Sinocyclocheilus rhinocerous | reverse complement strand
TACAGATGTGAATAAATGAGTACAGATGTGAGTATCTCTGCAAGTCTGACCAAAGTTTCATCATTGAGATCACTTTTGAAACTCGAAAGAAGACACTGACTACGTTTACATGGACATCAGTAATCTAATTATTTACCTTATTCTAAATAAGCCAATATTATGATTATGGTGTTTACATTAGTTGATTTTAGAATATTCCTTTCATGTTCCCGTTTTACATGTTATAGTACATAGTTCGATTAATGGCATACGTCATTACATCCCACGTGACGCCATCCGACGTCCCCTCCAGAATTTCACGTATAAACATATAGTGCGTCTTGTTTACATGGTAGATTCTTAATCAGAGTATTGTCTTAATCGTATTAAAATCGGATTATTGTTGTCCATGTAAACATACTCATTGTGTCCTAACCTAAGTTTCTAGAGAAAAGCAATTTGACTGTCCACACAAAAAAAGGCGAAAATGCAATGCAGCACAATAACATCCAATCAGGGGGGTATTCCAAAAAGCAGTTTTTTAATGTTTAATTTATTATATTATATATATTTATTTATTCTTAGGGGTGTGGAACGACATGAGGGTGAGTAATTAATGACAGAATTTTCATTTTTTTGGGTGAACTAACCCTTTAAATTGATTCAGAAGTGACAATAATGACTTCTACTTTGCTTTAAATAAAATAAAATAAAATAGTTGCTGTTCTTTCTATTCAAAGAATCTTGATTAAAAAGTATTATGTTTTCCACAAAAATAAGGAGCACATCCATTTTCAATATTGACAATAATAATAAGTGTTTCATGAGCACCAGATCAGTATTAAAATTATTTATGAAGGATAATGTGACACTGGAGTAATGATTCGAATGAACTCAGTTTTAGCATCACGGAAATAAATTACATTGTAAAATATTTTACTTTTAATACCTCACAATATTACTGTTTTTACTGAATTTGAATGAACTAAATGCAGCCTTGGTTATAAATAAATAAATACATACAGATGTGAATAAATGAGTACAGATGTGAGTATCTCTGCAAGTCTGACCAAAGTTTCATCATTGAGATCACTTTTGAAACTCGAAAGAAGACACTGACTACGTTTACATGGACATCAGTAATCTAATTATTTACCTTATTCTAAATAAGCCAATATTATGATTATGGTGTTTACATTAGTTGATTTTAGAATATTCCTTTCATGTTCCCGTTTTACATGTTATAGTACATAGTTCGATTAATGGCATACGTCATTACATCCCACGTGACGCCATCCGACGTCCCCTCCGGAATTTCACAT
>NW_015666076.1:169986-180027 GCF_001515625.1 Sinocyclocheilus rhinocerous | reverse complement strand
TATATTTATTTATTACATTTTATATTATCATCTCACACATGGATCTGCATTTTCTATAATGTCTAAATTCTAAATCAAAATACATATCTGATATGACTTAATATATAATTAGCATCAAACAAAAAATATAATTCATATTCTCAAGGATTAAAGATTAAACGAGGAAAAAAAAATACAAATGATTGCACAACCATCAATTAGGTGGCGATATGCACTAAGCATGTAAACGACCATTGAACAAAAGAAGAAGAAAGAAACAGCATGGCGCGCTTTTTCTTAGCGTCCGTTTCCATAGTGACTCGTCGATTCGTCGCTCTGTTGAGAATACTCTGAGTTGAATGAACTTGCTCCCGGACGTGTTTTTGGAACCACATACCTCGAGTAAGCAAGGTTTGGGGTTAATCAACCGAAAGTTCAGGGTTTAGCCGACGGTAAGTTAACCGTGCTTTCTGGAATACACCCCAGAACATATTTAACACAGTCATGTGGACCGGGATTTTAAAACATTTGCATTCTGTGGTGAGTGGGCCTATTCAACCACCCAGCAAAAATAAAAAATAACATCAATTGACAAATATCACTGCCGATTAGGACGAAAACTCTTTTATCACTTCTTTCTGTCTTCTCCTTGCAATCAAACAATCAGTAGCATTCTCTGTTGTCTAAGGGCTGTTAGTAAGTTACTCACTGGCTGGTATTACCACTAGAAAGGCTTAAAGATCGATTCTACCAAATCCTCACATAAGTGAGTTGCATCAAGATATCCATTCACATACATAATGTCATCAAAGAGCAGCACAGAGGCTATTTTTGTGCAGAAATACAAACTCCTTAAGTCTCTAAAGCTGATCCCCGCTTTATCAGATGATGGCTGAGCTACTCTACTAGCAAATCGACCGATAAACAAATAAAATCCAGCCTGCGAGAATGAAATATAGACAAAGACCAACAGTGTATAAAATGAAGTCAATCATTTCGATAGGTTTGTTTTTAGTTTTCCAAATGATTTTTTTTTTAACTTGTCCATTTAGAATAAATAACTCTAAGAAAGTAAATCAGAAATGGTGCGAAACGGAAACCAAAAACAAACCTTTTTTTCTTCTAGGACCTAAAAGAAAATGGAAACAAAATCCCTTTCAACTGTTCCAGAATAAAAAAACTTTTTTTTTTTTTTTTAATGGTGAACTGTTATTATAGATTTCAAAACCAATGCCATGGGTTCGATTCTCAGGGAACGCAGGAAACGATGAAATGTAGCTACACCTTGAATGCAATGTTAGTTGATCTGAATAAAAAGTATCTGCCAAATGCATAAAATGTAGTAAGATGAACACTATTTAGTTGTCTTAAACTACTGCGATCCCATAAGTACTTCTCACATAAATAAATACATTCATTCAAAAAAAAAAAAAACTTAAAACACCACATAAAGACCCCAACACTTTTAGTTGATCTGAATAAAAAGTATCTGCCAAATGCATAAAATGTAGTAAGATGAACACTATTTAGTTGTCTTAAACTACTGCGATCCCATAAGTACTTCTCACATAAATAAATACATTCATTCATTCAAAAAAAAACTTAAAACACCACATAAAGACCCCAACACTTAAAAAAAAACACAGCAAATAACAATCAATCAATTAACTGATCATTTTAAGGAGACAAAAAAAATCATATGGCATCACGTATGAACAAAATCAACAAACAATCAAATGCAACCACAACTATTTATGCACAAAAGCACACTGAGAAGAAGGTGAACATTTCTTTTTTTCATCATAGGCCTGCTTGAACGAACAAAAAATAAAATAAAATAAAATAAAATTCAACTTGCCTGCTTTGCTGGTATGTCCATAATGCTCTTCTGCGGTTTTGGCCATGAAAGCTCTACAGCTCAATATCACCAACTAATGGCTTGGCATGGGTATGTGCACTGTAAAACCTAAGAGTCTTTTCAATGAAAATTTATTAAATGAAATGAGTTCACTTCACTCAAACATTACTAAAAGTTCATTGCACTTAATAGAAAAAAGTTATAACTGAATAACTCAATAACTGATTATATTAAGCAGAACTCAAATTGAGTGAGTTATGGCAGATTTCTAGCTCCCAGTATGCTTTGCTTCAGATTTCGTAAGGAGAGTAAATGTTGAAATTAAATGTTATTTTAATCTTAAATGAATTGAGGCAATCAGTTTCCTTAATTCAAATGAGTTATCGCTTTACACTGTGAGTATTTTAAAGCCTTAAAAACAAACAAATACATAAATAAAATACAGCTAAAAAACTACAATAATCAGGATTTTAAGAAATAAAATTGTGAAAACACTCTCTTTCAAAAATATACATGTATGATTATTAAAAAAAAAAGATCTAATAAATAAAAAATTAAAAACTACAATAATTGGGATTTTAAAAAGAAAAACTGAACAATGAAAACTGCATTTTTAGAAATATCTATTATTATTATTATTATTATTATTACAAAAATAAAATCAGTAATAAATTAAAATATAAAAATCTATAATATACTGGATTAAAAACAGACATAACTATGAGAACTGTGTTATCAGAAATGTCAATACATGGTTACTGAACAACTAAAAAGCCTTTAAAAGCCTTGATCTTGAATCATATTCTCCAGTGAAAGATAAAAAAGAAGGATAAACCAAAAGAAAGTTGGTGGAACAAGTTCCTCACAATATTGCTGAGGCCAAGGTTTCCCGAGGATTTGGGAACAGCAGCCTTCTCCGATTGACCTGCCTTCAGCGTACTTTGTTTGTTTCTGTTTGTTAGCACTGCACCGGCCTCAGCAGGCAAAGGTTGAGACCGTGATAGCTCACCAAGTCAGGGTCGTGAGGGAGACTGCGAGGGGGGAGGGAGCAAGGGTGATCAACAGCGCTTCTTATCCACCTTCATTTTCTCGACAAAGCCACTCATCTTCCTGTCACTGCTAGAGAGGAGAATGGGGGAGTATGCTGTTCTTTTCTTTTTGCTCTCTCTAACTCTCTCCTGCTCTGTGTCTCTCACTCACATTCCCTATTTTAATAGAGAGAGCACACAATAATGCTCTTCTGTAGGAGGGAATTGGAAGACTTAGACAAGTGTAGGGGGAGAGAGACACACAGAAAGGTTGAAAGAGATAGTGGGGCGTATGGAGAGTGGAAATGAGGCAACTGCTGGAAAGAAAGAAGGAATGCACGATCCAGATGATAACAAAAGACGGAGGAAGAGATGATGAGAGAGACAGAAAAAGAGCGCTGGAGAGAACTGTGGGCTGTAGATACAAGGAGCCATCGAGCAACGGCGTACAGATTCTATTTCGAGTCGCTGCTTAAGTTGAGGTCAGTGCTTTCACTGCCAGACCTGAATGGTAATTAGAATGCAGGCGGATCACAGAGGGAATAGTAGCAAAGAGCACTCTAATTCATACTTGCACTGGCATGTAGCGGAGGAGGTTACGCACCAATAAGAGTCGGAGTTGGGGTAAAGACCTCCAATTCGGTTCCACATTAGTGCGGCCTCTTCCAACAGGGGGTGTTATAGGGAGTGCTGCTCTCCAATAAGAGCTTAATTGTTCGATCAAAAGAAATTGATGTGCTATTAAAACTCAAATGATGTGGTGAGTATCAGCAGGGATAAAATGGTGGGTGTTATAGGACAGACAAGATGGATTCAAAACAGCCGAGAAATAGTATTAAATTGTCCATAAATACAATGGAAAGAGAGACAGAAGAGACACTCTGCAGGAGGGGAAGAGATGACAGCAGGCTGTGGATGAATGACAGCATTTCTGTACCTCAAGCAGAATATGGAGCAAAACCATGGGTTTGATTCCTTGGAAATGTAGAAATACACCATTTCCATTCCACTGCGCTGCTTTTACATTGTTTTTCTATGTAGACATGCTAGAATGCAGTGGAATGGGGGGAAAATGCAAGGTATTGAGAGTATTTTTTTTTTTTAAGTTGAACTTTCAAACTTCATGGTTTTCGAACATTGCATCATGCGAGAGATGCCTGCAAATGATGCAAGACGCGAATGTAACAGTCAAAGACGTTCATCTGGTGCATGTTTACATAGAAACACAATGAAAAAAAACGTCTCCAGGTTACGTATGTTAGTTTCTGAAACTGCTTGACAGTGAGTGACTGGCCTTCTCTGACTCTCTTGACTACCGTGATGATCGACTCGATCCGAGCAGGAGATAACCGTGCCTGCATCGTGGTCGAATCCCACACCACGCCCAGATAGATGGTATCATCGATGGCAGGGTTGGCAGAAAAATCTCCCGAGGGCACTGAGCAAAAACACATCTCTAGAACTTTTTTATTAATTAAGGGCTGTTCACACAGACGTGTTTTTGCATTCCACTCTTCTGCTTTTCCATAGTTTTTTTCTATGCAAACATGCACTAGATGGACACGTTTGACTGTTGCGCTCGCATCTCACATCTTTTACAGCATCTTGCACAAGACACAGCATTGTAAAAACTCCCTGCTCTAGACCTAAAAACACATCACTCGCTGTTCTCACGTTTTTTTGCATTCCACTGCACTGCTTTTCTATTGTTTTTCTAAGCAAATGTGTAAAATGGACACGTTTGACCATTATGCTTGCATGTTGCATCTTTTTTTAACGTCTCTCACATTTCACAAAAACTTTTAAAAAATGCATCGAGACCCATTCCACTGTGCTCACATCTCACATTTTTAAATGCAAAAACGCATTCTGTGTGAATGGCCCTTAATACACTTTGCAGAAAATAATCAGTCAATTGCATGTTATAATGGTGAAGCCTGAGCCTTCCATGACAGAAGAGTTAAAACAGGGATGAACAAACCTGAAAAATATCCTTAGGAAGATTTGGTTGTTATGACAGAGGTGATATTTAAGAAATATCGCATGGACGAGAGTGCTTTTGTTCCCAAAAACTGCATGATTGTGATTGTACTATATCTACGAAGTAACTTAATTTTTAGACACAGTTTTGCCATTTATGTTGTCCGTTTTTGCTCAGTCAATGAAAATAGTTTAAAAAAACAACATTGCAGCAGAAGGGTTTAACATCTCTGAGCAATGCACTGTAGTTTCATTTTAACAAATCAGTTGAACGAATGATTCAATGACTCACTCATAAAGGCAGTCACTTGTTTTGTTCCCAAATAAATCTGTGTTTTTAAATGAATCAGTTGTATGAACGAGCCAATGACTAATACATTAAGATGGTCAATTGCCACCATCTACTTGAATATTGATGTAACTTGCAAAAAGAGTCACCAAAAAATACCCACTAATGGGGAAAAATCACTGAGGCTGAGTTGAGATTAGTTAGATTCCACACCCTCCCCTGAACCCACTGGACTCTTTTTTCACATTGTTTTATTTGGTTCTGAATCATGGCAATGTTTCTTAATCACGTACCTCCTGTCAGTACTATCAGCAGCTGTTTACCGATGTATCTAGAGAGAAGACGCCAGCTTTATTGTTTTATTCATGTTTTGTCACTGTGCTTTTACTACCAAAACTTAACACACAGAATGACACTTGCCTCTGTCTGCCAGATAGATTGAAAGAAATATGCAGAATGCAAGCTGCTCACTGAAAACATGTACTTTCTGTGGAGACAAGCATCAATGAGGAATGCATTATTTTATAATGGGAGTCAAAACAGAAGCATTTTTTTACTATTCAATGACAAGGACCCCCAAATATAATGACCCCCTTCCAAAAATATACAAAAATATATAATCTATGTATACAGTGTGAAGGGAAAAATAAGCATGCTGTAACAAAGACAACATGCTGTTTATAAATAAAATAAGTGGCTTTTATATTGTCACTGTATTAAAGGCAAAGAAGATTATTAAAATCTTTGAAAAATGATTAAAAAATAATATTACAAAGGGCCAGATTTATTAAAAAGCAATCCCATAAAAGCACTGATAGGAGTGTAAAGTTATGTGGTTAAACTACTGACAATGTGCACATTAAAGAACACAGACATAGCCGGATTATTTCCGAAATGACCAGCACAATCTACCAAGAGCAGCGCAAATTAGCATCTGGTTTAAGACATGTTTTTTGGGTGTTAAATTATTGCACAAATACCAGTAAATTGAATTGCGCAAACCTTAGTAAATTGTGTTGCATGATTCATTTAAATACTCTCCTCCCATAAATTTTGCATCTGAAAGGGAACTCCTACAAATGCATATGCAAATAAGGTCAGTTGCAAAAATAACTGTCCACTGCTTTTTTTAGTGCTAATTTTTCACTGCGTGCCTTCAGTAAATCATGACAGTAGATTTTTAACGCCAAAAGAGGGTTTGTAAGTAAATCTGGCTCATAGTGTGTAAACATATTCAATAAATATCTTAACATGTTAACTTTGACAGCCCTAAAAGTAAATTTTGTAATTTTTCCCATCAAATTTTAAGCAGACCCCGGTTTGAAAAGATTCAAGCTGTTTCAAGCCTACACTAACCAAACACACTCTTACATCAAACAAATTTGAGTGCACACCAGAAGTGCCTTGATGCTGAAGTACAGCATTATCTGCACTGATGCTCTTCAGAAGCACAGGGTCTTGACATTGCTCCATTTTCAGATGATTGATCCACAATCTGGAAAATTCAGCAAAGGTAGCTCAACTGGTAGAGCATGGGTTCAAATCTCAAGGAACACACAAGTAGCTTCAAATAAAAGCATCTGCCAGATACTCAACATATAGCTTAATATAGTTCATATGCCTGGGTTTGCTTTGTGTTTTGTGTTAAAATTACTTTTAAGGTCTGAAGTAACTCCCGAGAGACAAAGGCCTGCGTTGAGAAGACACATTTGCTTATGTTATGACTAACATCGATCATATGTCTCTTTTTAATAAACTCTATATGAAACTCCATATGTGAGTTTACCCAGGTGCTGGTCTTGTCCAAGCACTGACAGATCATCAAGTGTTCATGACAGTCTTGAACCTACTTGAACCTTCATACTTGAACCGCAGATAGGAATGTGAATAGGACAGAACAAGAACTAGAAAGTAGAGCAAATTGCTGTGCTGAATTGCCTACCAGTATATCAAAGCAGCTCTCGAATGACTCATACAATCTGACCCTGAAATGGACTGCTCAGTAGCTACAGAAATTTTCCAACGGTCATGGTGTTAAATGATGACAGTGGCTGGTTTCCTTTTCACAGGGCAGTTCCGGCACATCTGGGACTCTGAGAAGTGCCACCGGACCTTAGTCCAAATCTCACAATCAGTGTGACCCTGATCCAATGGGTCTGAATGCTGTCCCCCTAGAGGAAACCTTTTCTCAGATGGCTCCCAACACCGGCCTCCTGCAGACACCAGCACACACACACCTAGCTGGAGTAGACGCTCATGCCTGCTGCTCTTCAGAGGCACCAGATGTCTGTGGTCAGGGATGACATGGCAGTGTGTATGGGAGTGAATCCCCTTTCCCTTAGGGAAAGACTACTGAGGTGTGGTCTGTCTTTTTCATTGGCTTAATAGTCTGAGGTGAGTTTGGGAATCATAAGGCCACAGATTCAGGTTTTGGTTTCTATTAAAAGTATGCAAACATTGACATGCCTGGATAACAAGCTAATTTTTTTGTAATAGCTCTGTTGTAAGACCTTGTGAGCTGCCTATATACTGTACACCAAAAAAATGTGGTCTAGAGACAATTTTCACTTAGAAATCGCTAGTAAATTTCACAAATAATTACAAAGAAAGGGCAAGTAACTAGTGATGTGTTGTTCGCGAACGAGCCGGCTCTAAGAGCCGATTCTTTGTAGCGAACGAGAAGAGCCGACTCCCGTCAGGGAGAGCCGAATCTTCAGCCAGAGCCTTCTATTTTAATCCAATTTAGCAATTGTGAATGGTTTGTGTGTTGGTAAGCAATTTTTTAAATCAGTGTTTTCATAAAAGCATTATTTTAATGCATTTTTTCATTACAAAAAAAACAAAAATTCACATGCGGCTAATCACATGGGGAGGATAGGCTAGGATGTGAAAGAAGGAAGGGGGACACACGCTCCGAAGATAGCGAGTGTAGTGGTAAAGGCCAGGTACACAGAGTGACAGAGAGTGGCGGGGGATCCGGATTTAAAGGCACAATATGTAAGTTTTTTTATTAAAATATCCAAAAACCACTAGAACAGTTTTTATATATGTTGCTGACTTATGTGCTTACATTATCCCAAACGTTTCGCATTGTTTGCTCATAACTGCAGATTTATGCTACAGGCTCTGTGTAGAGTTGTACAGTAAGAAAGTTATTTCCCTTAACCAGGAAATTAACGTTCTTAGAAATGACAGACAGTTGACCCTGAGAGGTCAAGTAAATATCTACAGCGTATCTAAATATTTATAATTAATTATAACTAGTTATGATTAATTATTCATATTTCCCCATGAGCTGATTCGCTACACCAGAGAAGTAAGCAATTTTAACTAGTGGCTCGGACCATGTCTACAGTGTCATTCTGTCGCCTATCATAGTATATATGCCTATAATATGCTATGCATTTTATTAGACAGGTGACGACCACACAGAGTAGCATTATAACAGAATGTTCAAATGTATCTAGTATGATAAAACAGCGCTGCTTACTTCCGCTGCTTTCCGGAAGGAGCGGAAGCGGTAGACTTTGGCAAAATAAAAGCTCCGCTGCTTTCGAGCCATGTGTCGCGCTCGTTCAGCGGCCTCGTTTACGACGTTAATAAATCTTTAATACATTAGCTCATCCATGAACATGATTTCTGCCTGAGTCCCGTCGGATTGCATCGGCTGTCGGGATGAAGACGACAACTCCCATGATTCCACACTCTGTCACGGCGTCATCTAACTACGCCTTTGTTTGTTTTGAATACGCGCCCTCTAGTGGTAAAAAATTACATATTGTGCCTTTAAACGCAAACGAGTTGGTTAAGGTAGGAAGACACTGCATTGTTGCAACATCGGTCCCCCTCAGAGAGAGTCTTCTCAAAAACAGGACAAATAATCACAGAGAGGAGAAATCGCATCAGCACATCCAAGCTGAGGCATCTGGTATTTCTGAATGCCAACCTGCACTAAAGACTAAAGTGTCTTAATGTTAAGACTTTTGCCTTTATTTATTTGATTTGCTTGCTGTGGTTCTGTGTTCAATTGTTCAATTCAAGTTTTATTAAAATGTTAAATAATAGTAACTGTATTTTTTTTTTGTAACAAAAACTGCATAAAAATAAGGCTGTTATAAAAACACTGAATAAAAAATTGCTTACCAACACACAAACCATTCACAATTGCTAAACTGGGCTAAAATAAAAGGCTCCGAGTGGGACTAAATGAAGAGCCATTTGGGAGCCGTAAGAGACGAATCTTTGAAAAGAGCCAGACTTCCCATCACTACAAGTAACTCATTGAATTAAACATGAAATTGTGAAGTAAAAAGACTGAAGTAGTATTTTATTGTAAAATGTACTTCAATAATTTATAACTCTAAAAGTATTTTTTTAAATTATTATTATTTATAGCTCATACAGGGTGCGATTTGTATATATATACAGGGTGCGATTTGTGAAAAAACCAGAGGGGGGGATGCTTTTGAAAACTTTTTATGAAATGTTTTTAATATGACGGAAACTGTATTTAACGTGATCACAGTTTAATAAAAACATTGTACGTTAGGCCTATTAATTGTAATTATTTCATTTCCAAAGTTATTCAAACAACGAATAAATTATATAGAGAAAGCGAGCAAAGAACACAACAGAGCTTTTTGAAACTCCAAATCAGTTAAACCAGTGGTTCCCAACCCTGGTCCTGGAGGCACCCCAACACTGCACGTTTTGTATGTTTCCTTAATCAAACACACCTGATTCAGGTCATCAGCTCATTAGTAGAGACTTCAAGACCTGAAATTGGTGTGTCAGAGAAAGGAGACATGCAAAATGTGCAGTGTTGGGGTGCCTCCAGGACCACGGTTGGGAACCACTGAGTTAAACCATTGCGTCGCAAAATTATTCACTGTTTCGAAGCGCTCCAA
>NW_015666076.1:147626-169469 GCF_001515625.1 Sinocyclocheilus rhinocerous | reverse complement strand
CATGCCATGCCGAATTGAGGCAGTAATTAAAGCAAGAGGAGCCCCTACCAAGTATTGAGTATATGTACAGTAAATGAACATACTTTCCAGAAGGCCAACAATTCACTAAAAATGTTTTTTTTTATTGGTCTTATGAAGTATTCTAATTTGTTGAGATAGTTAATTGGTGGGTTTTTGTTAAATGTGAGCCAAAATCATCACAATTAAAAGAACCAAAGACTTAAACTACTTCAGTCTGTGTGCATTGAATTTATTTAATACACGGGTTTCACAATTTGAGTTGAATTACTGAAATAAATGAACTTTTCCACGACATTCTAATTTATTGAGATGCACCTGTATTATGATATAGGATAATATGGAGCTCATATTTAGAGGCCCAAACTGAGCCAAAAAGTAAGATGAAATTCTGATAGCTTCTAATGTAAATCAGTGAGATATATAGTATAGCGGACTAACATTAAATAATTTAAATACCAGTGGTCATTCTATTTCTCCCAATAATATGGCTTAGATTATTTTTAAATGCTTAGTTTGATGATCAAAGCTCTGTAGTCTCCAAACATATAATGCAATGCAATACAATGATGATTGAGAGATGAACAAATAAACGTTCCTCAAAAGCCTGATGATCATATTTGATACTCACTTTATTTATTTTTTTTAAAAAGGATTTCCTGGATAATCAAATAAACCTAAGTTGCTTTAGTCCAGTAAGTGTTCGCCTTGAAATATTACAAACAATATAAAAGTGATTATTATGTGCAAAAATCAGTAAAGCTTTCACAGAAAAAAAGACATGTGAACCACGTCCTGATATTTTTAACATTTTACTAAAAGACCTTTTACTTTATACTAAAAAAGTATAAACTATCAATCAGACGACAGAAGGCACGTATTAGATTGTGTTCAACAGGTTTTTCAGCACATTTTGATCATGTTGATCATTTAAACCAGTGGTTCCCAACCCTGGTCCTGGAGGCACCCCAACACTGCACGTTTTGTATGTTTCCTTAATCAAACACACCTGATTCAGGTCATCAGCTCATTAGTAGAGACTTCAAGACCTGAAATTGGTGTGTCAGAGAAAGGAGACATGCAAAATGTGCAGTGTTGGGGTGCCTCCAGGACCACGGTTGGGAACCACTGAGTTAAACCATTGCGTCGCAAAATTATTCACTGTTTCGAAGCGCTCCAAACGAAATGATTCACTGTTTCGAAGCGCATCAATCGGCTCGCGTATCACGAATCATTTGATTCAGATCGGGACTTCAAAGCGTGTATCGCGAATCATTTGATTTAGATCGGGACGTCGGAGTGGGGCCGCGGGATGTTTTCTCTTCTAAAATAATTCAGCAGAGGCAGGGATGCATAGACCATCCCTGCATAGACCAGAGGGGTGGAAATTCATGGTTTCTTGTGAGCTACTTAAAATTAATTATCTGGAATTCTCACAGGCCTGAATCAGTGTTTTATGTTGTGTTAGGATCCATTGTTCTTTGCTCCTCAACATTATTTTGACTGCTGGACTCATGACTATAAAGCATCAAGCAGCAGGGCTTTGTTAAGGGAACCTTTCATGTACCAGAAAAATCAATGCTAAAGCAGATGAAGGGGAAAAAATGTATTATTTGGAAGGCCAATCTAAGAAACCTGTCGAAAATCTATTACACATCAAAGAACATGACTTAGAATGGCATATTTGTCTGATTTCAAAAGACAACAATTTTCTATATTTCAAAATCAAGCTTCTATGAATAGAGAAGATGTGCCACTTGCAGCCACTTCAATTAATTACACACAGGATGACACTTCAGGCTAAACTTTGAAATTCTTCAAAAATTGACCTTACTTTTAGCAAAAAAGAACTATTAACTATTAATATTACTATTATAAGGCTGTATTTTTCATTTTAAAAATTTACAAAATATATATACCATTCTGGACTGAGCCCTGAAGACTGTGATATACATGCATGATAAAAACTTTTCAAACTTTATTTACTTAAGCACCTTTAGTTCCACACAAATTACCTGAAAATTAACAAATTAAATGATAAGAAAGATAAACACAGACACAAACACACACACACACAGACACACACACACACACACACACACACACACACACATTATTTAAATATATAATTAAAAAAATATATTAAAATGAAAATAAAAGTAGTTGTGTGAATACATTGAATTTATGTAAATGAACACTTAGATATAATTTATTCTAATTTGATTTACAATTTAATGCACAAACGCATACATATACAATTAAATGATATAATAAAAATAAACTGCATTACATTTATTCGATATAAATAAGTATATGCAGAGTGTGTGTGTGTGTGTGTGTGTGTCTTAATAGTAGTAGTAAGCGTACACTTTTTGACCTGAAACAAAATATAAGTATTATTGGCTTTTAATATTTGCTAGAAAAAGACAAGAAAGAAACACTGATTTTGTCCTATTTTGCAGCTGAAGCCTTGTAGTTTATCAATATCATTATATTTTTAACTGTTGTTATTTTATACATTGTCTGAATAAGTGGAAATCAGAATTTTTGTGGAAAGTTTCCCTGCTTTTTAACGGAATACAAATTAAAGCTTTTTCCTAGAAATGAGAAGATAGATCATTGCCTCATCAAAAACTTGAAATTTCCAATGGGATTCTGCAGCAGACATATTTTTAATGTCAACCATGGGGGAAAAAAGTAACATTGAAACCTGCTAAGTAAAAGGGAACATTTCAAAAGGCAATAAAACACATCTTAACAAGTGAACTGTCAGAAGTAGTTTCTGTTTTTGTCCTTGATTCGTCTTACAGAAGTGCATACGTCTGTCTGAAAAGCAATCCGTTTTGAACGTCTGTTTTATTTAGCTGTTTTGTTTGGAAAATGGCGTTCTCTTTGTGCCCGGTCTCCACTCTGCAGGAGAAGCGCTAGATCTCTTTGTTGTTGTCATTGTAGTGATTTTGCTTGCTTGTTTGTCTTTTGTTTCTATTTTGATTTCTCAAAAACATAATAGAATTGTGAACATCAAATGGAGGCTTTTCAAGGCAAATAAAATAATCTTAAGCCGGACATTTGTCGTGGAAGAGAAGCCGAGGTGGACTGCCTTACCACAGAGATCAAAAAGATACATCAAAGGGCCCAAGAAAAATACATCCAAAAAATAGAACATCTGAAGGCCCAAATACCAGATAGCACCGCAACAAATGCAACACAAAACAACTCTGCATGCCAGCCAGCCGGCCGTACCTGTGACGATAAGGTGGCCCATAACAACAAAAGAAAACGAAGCGTTTGAGAGAGGCGGGGCATAGAAGACCTACAATAATGTACAGTATTTGAAAAATAATGTGTTTTTTGAACATTAAAGCATGCAACATATTCTGTTACACCAAATACACAGAATAATGATCTTTAAAAAAGCATCATATGACCCCTTTAAGCCAGTTTTTTGATAAACACCAAAGGAGAACGGATCTCTTGACAGTCTATTCAAAATATAACAAAAGTCAACCAAAAGAAAGACAAGAAAAGAAGCAGAACCATATCTCAAATACGGTGTTTAATTACCTTCTCCTCCAGATACTTCAGCGTAATCATGTCTTGCTCTCTTTGCTATTGCCATGGTTACTGTCAGCCAAAGCTACAATGTGAGAGAACCAAACTCCAGCAACATTACAGTGGATGAATGCAGACTCTGACAGGGAGAAAAATCATTTTAGTTTGCTGCATCCACAGGTTGGTAACAAGTGCACTTGGGAAATACTCTGAATAATAAAATATTTGGCTCACAGGTTTGCTATTATTAGCGACTATTCCAAAGAACATTGATAAAACAGTCAAAGCCACTGACAAATATAGTACCCAGCCAAAATAATAAAGAAGCTCAAGTACTTTTATGTTCCTAATGTTGTATATCAAACTCCAACTGCTCAAACAGTTGATAAATTAACAGAATTTCTCGCATATAATGAGGTCAAGAGTGGAATAATGACTGATAAATCCACACATACACTGTTGGCCAAATCTGATTGTAGCTGGTTGTACTGTCATCATGGCAGCACAGTTTTAACAAGGAAGTGTTGAGATGAGAGTTATGGTAATGAAGAGTCATGGCAGAGTTACAGAAATGTAAACACCTCACAGCTCTCTGAGGAACCATGTGTGAATTTACAGCAAACTAATGCAGCACCAGTCCATGTGTAATGACTGTGTGTAATAGTGAGTGAATTTGGCACACTCAGCATGCTAGTGGCCTCGATGAGATAATTGCATCAGCACATTAACTCCTCTTGTACGCCTGAATCTCAGGCTTTCACTCAATTCTTTTTCACTTACTTCTTGAAAATTGAGGCCTACAAGACATCACCAACACCAGTAGAGGGAGAATCCATTTATTTCGTTTTGCAGACAGACTAAACTTTGATGTGCCTGCAGTCTTGTGTTCACATCTTCTGTAACCACTAGGTGCAGGTGTGAAAGGACAATGTTTCATTTTTGGTTTTGGATGACACTTTTGATACTGATGAAATTTTCAGCTTGGGGTCTTTAAATGTAAAGCGGCAAGCTAACTGGCTGCATATGCAACATGAACCAATCACTACCTGGTCTCATGGCAAAAACGTAACTGGGGGCACTTTTTCGCGAGACGCGAAATACGTACCAATAAGTACATTCGAGGGGTGAGTACCAGAAAGGCGTAAGTGACATTTCACCAACTTTACAGGAGAGCCAAAACAAAAAATTTACCATAGTTTGTTCTGACTTTTCTGTACTGATTTCAATTGTTTATAATAAAAATTTGTACACTCATGGATGACAGTACTTTTGCCAGCAGAAAGAGCTCATTAAGAGCTTTCATTTGATATATATATCTCCATTTCACCAAAAATGTCACTTACGCCCTTCTGGTTCTCACCCCTTGATATTACTGCAGTTTCCAAAAGAAATGAACACTAGAGGCAGTAAAACTCTGACATCTTTTATTCCTTTTCACACAAATTTACAGAGTTTCGATTAATAAAGCCTAATTTTTGCACAATTACTTTAAGAATATTATGTAATGACTTCAAAACAATTTTAATATGCTGAGAGATTTGAAAACTGATGCTTTTGAATGTTAGCATCGCACATATCCAGCTTCATATATATGGGTTTTCATATACGGTATGTTTGCTCGATAGTTCACGGAGTATGGAGATGTACTTGAGAGGTGAGGAGCTCTGGTTCGAATCCTGTGTAACTACGTTTCGACAAAACAATTCAAATCTGCATATAAGGAAGTTCAAATGGCACAGTTGCATCAACAAATGCGTTTTTATATTAGTTTTGCATTTGTTAACACTATTGGGTAGGTTTAGGGTTGGGTTTGGTGTAGGGCATAATTCCAACACGATAGAGCATTAACTTTTAGCAACAGTCCCCGGATTTGAATTCTGAACCGCGGCAATACGTACCTGAAGCAACGTAATAAAAACACAGCAATACGTACCTATATCAATGTAATAAAAACGTGCCAGGGTTCACGTATTGAACCCGTGTTTGAAGTTGAAGTTAAAAATTTACTTTAATAGCACATTTTTGTGTAGAATAGGGACTATTTCTAATTTAATCATTTGTGACATTTATTGTAATATATTTATGTGACATTTGTAATTTATTAATTCACTTATTTATTCTTTTATTAATTTAAACCAAGGTTGGTAGAAGTTTGATCATTTTCTGTGATTGTTGTTAATTATATATAATAAACAAAAATTATGGTTATTAAATATAATGTTAAATGGCTTCAATTAACCATTTATCTGCTTTTTATGAAGAATATATATATATATATATATATATATTAGGGCTGTCAGTCGATAAAATTTTTTAATCTAATTAATTACATGATGTGTCGATTAATTAATCGAATTAATCGCAAAATACATTTGACTGTGAAAATGCCCACAAAAGATTATTTTAAGTTATTTTTGTGTTAAATGATAAGTAGACATTACAAATTGTAGCGTTAGAAAGAAATATTTTATTTGATTCAACATAAAATTTATTAGGCTAAACATAAACATTTAGGCTACAATAGCCTAACATAAACTATGACACATAAAAGAAGATCATTTGAGAAACATCTCAGTATTCTTTGTTCATGCAATGAAAGCCACTGGTAACCAAAACAGCTTTGTTACCAACAGTTTTCAAAATACCTTCTTTTATGTTTCACAAAAGAAAGGTTTGAAACAATATGAGGCTGAGTAAATGATGACAGAATTTTTTTTTATTTATTTATTTATTTTTTTTGGTGAACTATCTCTTTAAGGTTTTTTTATTTATAGTCTAGTGAGGGGATCAGGACACCAATGGGGCCTTCATCTGCCACTCAAACTCGGACCAGCACAGCAAACCTAAGAGAAGATGGATTACGGCCATTTGTGATGCTATTAGGGCTATTGAGTGGGTCTGTTGCTCACCGCAGCTTTTACTGGCTGGTCCAGGATCAGCGTGCTGAGTGCTGACATTGTAGACCAAAGCAAGCTGTCCATTTGGTTTCCAAGCAGGAATGACCTACAGAGTTGAGTGTTTTTTATGGAAAAAATTGGATATGTATTGCAGTATGAACCAAAAAAATCAATTAAAAGGTCCTTGTCAGAGCCACTGTGTGAGATTAAAAGTTAGGGTTAGATAGAAAATTGTAATAAAAAAAAAAACCTTTTTCTAAAGATTACATTTCACCCTGACTTTGCAGAGCAGAACTGAATGCAAAATATGTTATTTTTCAAACACTTTTGACCCTACAATGCACAAAAATTTGGTGTAGAAACAATTTTCACTCAGAAATTGCTAGTAAATTTTATAATTAATTACAAAGAAATGGCAAGTGGCACACTGAATTACATGTACAGCAACCATACATACGCTTTTTACCCAGAAATGTCCTGGCCAGGATTTCTAGATTTCGTAAAATGTCCAGTTTTTGGCTTTGTTTTCCTATTGAAAGTCTCTCTACACTCATCATACATTACATGTATGCTTATTTGCACTGCTTTGACTGTTCTCTGTAGATCCCACCTTCTCGCCACGACTGGTCGATTATGTACAATACCTGCACACTATTGGTCAAACTACTTTTCAGTCATTACCTTCAGCAAGTACGAAAACAATAGGAAAACAAAGCCAAAACCTGGACTTGTTTAGGCTATTTAGAAATCCGAGCCAGGACATGTCCTGGAAAAAGAAGAAAGTTAATGGGGTCCAAAACAACACTGGACCCAACTTACTTTCACTGTATGACAGAAATACTGAGATATTTTTCAAAATATCTTCTTTTGTATAGAATAAAGAAAGAGGGTGAGTAAATGATGACAGATTGTATTTTTTTATCCCTTTAAAACCAATGAAGTGAAGGTTTTGCACACTTATTATGTTTGTTTGTTTGTTTGTTTCATTTATATAGCACATTTAAAAACAACCATAGGTTGACAAAGTGCTGTACAGACGATCAAATAAAACAAATAATTAGAAAACGTAAAAATCTACAAAAACAATGTGATAATACTATTAGAAATATCTTTTAGGCTACAAAAATTTGTTCAAATAAATTATATTTAAAGGATTAGTTCACCCAAAAATGACAATTCTGTCATTACTCACCCTCATGTCGTGGTACTCTCATGAAAGGTAGCGGAGACTGACACGGAACAGAAGAAATTGTTGAATAAAGTCATTGTTTTTGTTTTCTTTGCGCACAAAAAAGTATTCTCGTAGCTTCATAAAATTAAGGTTGAATCACTGATGATGCCCTTACTACCTTTCTGGGTATGGGAACGTTTCAGTTGCGTTGCTGTCTATGTAGGGTCAGAAAGCTCTCGGTTTTCATCAAAAATATCTTAATTTGTATTCCGAAGATAAACGAAGGTCTTACAGGTTTGGAACGACACGAGGGTGAGTAATTAATGACAGAATTTTTGGGTGAACTAACCCTTTAAGAATAAATTTAAAAACAGACAGATAAGGTGCTGTTCGGAAGGCTACAGAAGGTTGTTCTAGAGTGTTGAGTCAGCAATAGCAAAAGCTCGATCACCATGATGCTTCAGTCTGGACCTAGGGACGGATAGCATTCTTAAATGTCCGGACCTAAGCAGTCTGGCTGATTTGTTTGGATGCAGCAACTCAGTGAGATAAACTGGTGCAAGATTATGTAACGATTTATAAACCAAGATAAGTATTTTAAATTCCACTCTGAGATTTATGGGAAGCCACTGCAAAGATATCAAGACAGGGGAGATGGGCTGAAATTCACGTGTGCCAGTCAAAAACCTGGCCGCTGCATTTTGGACCAACTGCAAATGCTCCATGGACAAGTGATTGATCCCGTAATAGAGTGAGTTGTAATAGTCTAAATGAGAAGTGACAAATGCATGAATTACTTTTTCGAAGTTTTTCGTTGATAAAAAAGCTTTAATTTTGGCCAGGCGATGAAGATGAAAAAAAAAAAAACATGACTTAACCACTCCATTTATCTGCTTGTCAAACTTTAAGCTAGTATCAAACCGGAAACCTAATCTTTTTACACATGGGGTAACCCATGAAATTAAAAACCAAGGCCATGATTACTGGCATAAAAAGCATCACTAGGTCCAAACAGACTCACTTCAGTTTTACCTTCATTTAAAGTCAGGACATTTTTTGTAAGCTATGATTTTTAATTCCTGAATACATGCATACGCAGAGTTCCAAGTGGATTTTTATCTTTAGATTTGAGAGGAAGGTACAACTGAACATCATCAGCATATAAGTGGAAAGAAATTCCATATTCCTGAAAAATTGAACCCAATGGCAGTATATATAACATAAAAAGAGAATGAGTGAGAATGGAGCCCTGAGGAACACCAAAAGTCAAAGGATCAGTGAAAGAGGTATTTTGTCCAATGCGTACAGAAATGTTTCGATTTGTCAAAAAAGACCTGAACCATTCTAAGATGGTACCTCTAAGGCCAACACAGTTTTTTTAAACCAGAAATAAGTACACTGTGGTCAACCAAATCAAAGGCTGTGCTGAGATCTAGTAAGATCAAGGCAACAGCACTTCCGGCATTTAAGATGTCATTCAGAACTTTTAGAAGGGCAGATTCTGTACTATGTAATTTCCTGAAACCAGATTGAAAAGTTTCATAAATGTGATTTAAACTCAGAAAGGCTTGTAACTGGACCAACACCACTTTCTCCAAAATTTTAGACATAAAAGGTAGATTAGAAATTGGGCTAAAATTAGAAGAGATATATCTGAATTTGGTGTCTTTAAAATTGGAGTGATTGTTGCGTGCTTTAAACTATCAGTGACCATTCCAGTGCTCAGACTCAAGTTCAAAACTAAAAGTTAAAATACAGCACATCTACATCACATACAACTTGCCTTAAAAAAAAACGAGCAGGCATGACATCATGGGGACAAGCAGTGGGTCTTAAGTTTTCAATACTGTTTTTGCAGATAGGAAGAGTAACAGGGTCAAAGGAGAACCAGAGCTCCATGGTGTCTCGTTGATGTCAGAATCAAATTGCAAATGAGGTCTCAACCTATCTACTTTTTCAACAAAAAATTTTAAGAAATTTTTACATAAAGTCTCAGACACATCAGTAAAAACATTTACCACTGGATTTAAAACAGAATCGAGAGTAGAAAATAATTTTCTAGGACAACGATAGCTATTTTTGATAATATGTGACAAGTATTTAGATTTGGCTGGCTTGACTGCTTTCTGAAATGCTGAGAGAGAGTCCCTCATAAGTTCATAAGATTTCTGCAGCCTATCTTTAAGCCATTTATGCTCATATCTCCTACAAGTTTATCTGAGTGAACAAATTGGGCCATTTAACCATGGTTCAATATTTTTCTTCTTTGGGCGCTTGGCCTTCAGTGGAGCAATAGAATTTAAAATGTTCAGACAAGTATCATTAAAACAACAGTGGTACTCATCTGCATTTTGGTTCCCTGGCGATAAATCCATTGGGCCAGAAATATGAAGTGATGCATAACCTGAAGCAAACTCATCCGCTGCACCTGCTGTGAAGTGTCGAGTCCATCGAATTTGCAAGGTTGTAACAGCAGGTTGACCAGGCAAAGTAGTAGTGAATAAAACAGATTTGTGGTCAGAAAAACCGGTGTCACAAATTTCAATGTCCAAGGTAAATGAGTGAAAACCGAATCCAAAGTATGTCCCTGGATATGTGTGGGACCTTGCAACCACAGCGTAAAATTTAGTGAGTCAGTAAGGTTACAAAAGTCCCTGGGAAGTGTCTTATTAGGGCAACAAACATGAATATTAAAATCACCCAGTAGTAGGATTTTATCAAACGTTATTACCACATCACCCAAAAAGTCTGCAAACTAATTGAGAAACATAGTATTTAATTGTGGAGGTCTATAGATTATCACAAAGAGCACAGGATCGGCAGCCACTTCAGTCTGAAACATTTGTGACTCAAAGCTGCCATATACCTCAGATGGAATGATTCAGCCATGGAAACTCTTTAAAAATTGCAGCTAGACCCCCTCCACGACCAGACAACCAAGGAGTGCTAAAGAAAATGCAACTGGGAGGGACAAGTTCAGTAAACGGACTTAAGTCACCATCTTTTATCCAAGTTTCAGTCAAGAAAAGAAAATGCGAATTTTGTGATGTATAAAGTAGCCATGTAAAATAAAGGTCTTATTAAACAGTGATCGCACATTAAGCAATGGCATCCTGAGAAGCGGTGTGCCAACCAGCCTGATGACCGCGACAGTCTGTAGCTCTCAGTCTGACTGCAAGACAGCTGCGCTTTCCACGACGTCTACGGCAGTTCCTCCATGGAACGACAAGAGGCTGTCAACGCAGGTAGTCACGGATCGACAGGAACGGTGGAAAGTACAAACAAGAGGCATCCGAACCAGCGTAGTCTGAGTCCAAAATAAAATGTCCAATCTCTATCAGAGATTGTTGATCGTATACAAGTGTATCAGAGCCATAATATGCTAAAACAACATTTAAAAGAGACCAAAGAAGCGGGAGCGACAGATGGCATGCCAAACATAGCGGCACCATCTTGATATCTTCACTTTATTATTCACTTCATATTAATGTATTTCTCGCTTGTGTTTAAATCTGTCATCAAAGTTTTCAGTCCACCCCAAGCATTTTTTTGGCCCCTTCTGAAGGAACTTTCACAGAGGTGGTAAAGGATTGGCAGTAAATTGAAATGACACTCCAAGAGATTAAGAAAGGCATTTCATCAGCGTCTGAATTCATAGGACACATATGCCTCCAGATAAGAGGCAATCCAGAGATGCCAGTTTAATTAAAACTATCGCTGAACAACTCTGTTAAGGACAGAGAACTGTTTGCCTCATCAACACTGTTTTTAATGACTCCTCGAAATCTCGAAATCTATTCTTGTCCTGTTGTCTAATGAAAAGAGGCCACTGGTAATACTTCACAGAGTTCATGTAACATGTTTACGTTATCATGATTCATTAGAAAAGTAATAACAAGAAGAATGTGCAATTACAAACAACTCCACAAAGCAATTACATAAGGCAGTAAATTGAAATGACACTCCAAGAGATTAAGAAAGGCATTTCATCAGCGTCTGAATTCATAGGACACATATGCCTCCAGATAAGAGGCAATCCAGAGATGCCAGTTTAATTAAAACTATCGCTGAACAACTCTGTTAAGGACAGAGAACTGTTTGCCTCATCAACACTGTTTTTAATGACTCCTCAAAATCTCGAAATCTATTCTTGTCCTGTTGTCTAATGAAAAGAGGCCACTGGTAATACTTCACAGAGTTCATGTAACGTTTACGTTACCATGATTCATTAGAAAAGTAATAACAAGAAGAATGTGCAATTACAAACAACTCCACAAAGCAATTACATAACAAGTACATGTTGTTTATTAGAAGTACCCTACATAATTAATTAGAGAGAATTACATGAACACTAATGTAAGTGTGACAGTGTCGCTCTACAGAAGCTCTTGATCAATTCAGTGAAATTCATAATGCTGATTCCTACAGAAGTTATATACTGTAGTTTTTCTATACTGTATAGTGTTGGTATATAGTATTATGTGGTGTTTGTCCTGGTTTCCCTACTGGCCAAAGGCAGAGAACACAGAATCACTATCTAAATATAAGAACTTTTATTTGATAGATGTGTTGAAATGGTGCTTTTGAGAATCGCTTATTTAATAAATAAAGACACTTGGCCTGGAGGAAACATAGATCCTTTAAAATCACAAAGCCCAAACCAAATACAATACAGAAATCAAGTGAATTATAGGGAGAGAGGTATATCTCTTGATGATAGATGCCAGTCAAACGGAAACACACTTGGAATTCTGCTGCTAGATCTATTCACTAGATGTGTTTGCGATCTCTTTCACTCTCCTTTATGTGGGTCCAGAGAGAGAGAGAGAGAGCACTACACAAACACTACAATCAGCTTCAGGGTTATTATAGTTAACTAAAACCAGAAAAAAAAGAAAAAACATGTTACTTGAAAAAGTAAACTTTAACTGAAATAAAATAAAATGTGAAAACCTTAATCTTATTTTAATGCAGCTAGTTGCCAAAGCAACATTTCTCCTCTTCATTTAGTTTAACTTGATGCACTAACATAACTACAACTATAAATAAAAATAAAAAACACACAGATAAAAAATAATAATAGTATTAATAATAGCAAAAACTCACAACAACATTGCTAAACTAAAATTAAAATAAAACAGAAAAATAAAGCTAATTTAAAATATGAATACAAATTTTAGTATGTCAATGATAAAATAAAACTGGGGAAAAAATATGTTTAATGGTAAAAGAATGTTAAATTGCTACAGTAAAAAGATGTTAATTGGTTAAGGAGGGTCTTATCGTATATAGTAAAATTATATAATTTTCATCTAAAATGCATATAATTGAATTATATCAAAAATATATAATTAATAAATTAAAAGATATAAATTACCTTATAATTTACATAAAATACATTATATTTAATAGGAAATATACATACTTTTACAGTATAAAATTAATAAAATTGTGTTTTTATAAACTCTGAATTACATTTATATTTAAGGAGAAATTAGCATTCCTAGAATTCCCTTGCAAACCATTTGTCTATAGTTTATTTAAAAATATAATTTGTTCTTATTGTTGTTATCAGTTATATTCAGTGGAGTGTTTTATGTTGTTTGGTTAATGCTTGTTGCATTATTTCAGTGTCATTTGCATTACCCTGTTGGTGTTTTGTCTGTACTTATTATTGGCCACAGTTGCTGGAGAGACCAACTTTAAGTAATCTTGGCTTTCCATTCTTCCACATATGTTACTAACAGAACATCTTACAGTAACAAATAGATTTTCATAACTCAAACAAGTCATTAGCATATTAAAATTACATAATTTGATGACATACACAGTTAGAAAATGAAACATATATAATCATCAGAATACCCTCCTATCATGTTTGTAACATCGTCACTGTATTTCTCACGCTAATGTTCTGGCAACCATAGTTGCTACCCAACATTTTACATTTTACAGTGCAGCACCGGCCACACAAATCTCCCATACAGCTGTTCTCCAGTCGGAACTGTGGAGCTGTCCACTGCCAGAGGTGCTGAAACACTCAATCCCTCAGTGGGACTTCTTATCTCTTTTTTTGAAAACGCATGAACATGAGAAACTGAGAAATAAGATACGAACGCTCGCGAGTTCAAAAGTTTTTTTTTTTTTTTCAATAATACCACTGCATATGGATAAATGAGGATGCACGCGATGGAAATGACTGGAGTGGGAAGCCGATCGAGGGAGGGGCTGAACGGGGGGAAAGACTCTTTTTTTTCCTGAAATCCATAGTGCATGTAAGATTTGTTAGAGAAAAACGCGAACTGTTTGCGAATTGACAGGTGATCATGATGCTTTAGCAGCAGCCTCAGACATCGGCAGCTGTGCCTTTAATGGCCGCAACTTGAACGAGGGTTATTGAAATGCACCCCACGCACAAAATCCAGCACCCCACCATCACCGCACTGAGCCCCAAACACACATTATACGCTGTCACATCAGCAGCTCACCTTCAGCGCCTCGATGTCCAGCGATGCCGATCGCTCCATATACAAAGATAAAGTCTAACACAAAAGTTGTATATCTAGCCTTGTAGTTCCCGAGCGAAAGCCAGCCCAGTTCTCCGAGCCGCGGCGGATTCCCTCAGTCTCATTCCCGCTGATCACGAATCCAGCGACAGCCTCAACTATTCGATAGCCTATTTGAAATATAACAAGTCACTCAGAGTGTCCCAACAGCAGTAACGTGACACAAACAGACTTGCGTGTCGCTCTCCGTTTCCAAAGCCAAAAGTGTTTCCGTCAGTAAGAGACCGTGTTGTCATTGAGAGCGTTGAGTGCGCGAACGGCACATTTGCAGCAACCCTGGTTGATCAGTCATTCAAATCAACCTTTTGCGGTATATTTAAAGAAATCGGTTCGATTCGAGCAGGCGAATGAGAAGGAGGCTGTCAGCTTCTTGCTGTGATCCGGCTGGTGTATTGATTGAATGTTTGATTGACTGATCGGTTGATTAGACAGTGCGCACTCCACTGCTGCCCTACTTGGTGATCTCCAGAAACCTCCCGTATCCAAACGCGCTCCTCCAACCGAGTCCCGGTGCTCTGAATACGGACTCTGTGTCTGGGAGAGGGAGTCTGAGGAGGGTGGGATGGAAGAAAAAAGGGGGAAGATCTTCCTCGAGTGGATTGTAGGTGATTTTTTTTCTGTCTTTGGCGACGCGGTGACTATCCAGACTAGCCAGTTGACTTGCACAATCCCCTTAGTCTTCTGCGAGCAGGTTCTTTTCATCACTCAAAAAATAAACTGTCCTGCGAGTTATTCTCCTGGGTCCTAGAGCTACGATGGGAGAGAGAGACTCTTGCCCGCATGCTGAGCTGATCCGCAATGCTATTTAAGTTTTAATTCGCATGCGTGTGTGTTGCATCTTACGTGCATACTGTTGACTTGTCCTCTTAAACAATTTCCAGTGTGAACATTTCAATCCAGTATATTCACTCTAAATTGTTTGTAAATAATGTAAGCAATGCTACTGCAGATCGTTGGTTAACTGTAAGTTACCTTACAATACTGAAAAACTGATTTAAAAAAAAAAAGATTAAGTGCATACTGTTGACTTGTCCTCTTAAACAATTTCCAGTGTGAACATTTCAATCCAGTATATTCACTCTAAATTGTTTGTAAATAATGTAAGCAATGCTACTGCAGATCGTTGGTTAACTGTAAGTTACCTTACAATACTGAAAAACTGATTTAAAAAAAAAAGACAATAAAACATGTTTTCCAGAAAAATTTGATGTATTAAGTTATAATTGTATGTGTGTGTGTGTGTGTGTGTAGAGAGAGAGAGAGAGAGAGAGAGAGATCAAATAGGTTGGTCTATTAACATTATATTATGTAATGTCATATGCAGTCAGGAAATGTAAATACAATGACATCCTGACCACAGCAGACAGTTTTTTACTGTACATTTAACACATAAATAAATAAATAGAAATGTGACAATTAATTCACACATTATTAGTTATGTAGCTTGAAATAAGAAACATGAAAATGACATTAAAAATTGCTCTAAAAATAACCTACACAACAGTATTACAGCTGAAATCATTCTTCCAAAGGCAGGGCTTGCACTGAATATCTTTCTTTCATTGTGCCACTCTGCAATTAATCATTCCTTGGCATGGATTTTACATGCGCACCTGACCTCAGCTGGGTACATTGTGCCAGTCCCAGCTCTGGTGACGTCAACTCCCAGTCTAGGACCCAAATTAACAGCCCACCGTAAAGTGAGCTGAAACGGCAGTGAGACAGATTTCGAGTGGAACAGCTCAACAGCAGTCGTGTGTGTTCGATCATCCGTGCGTGTCTGTGTGAGAGAGATAGTCACGTACAGTCTGGGGAGGCTGAGAGAGACACACACGCAGAGAATATGTAGGTTTAAATATTGTGTCCTAGATAAATGGAAATCATACATCATCCTCTGTCTTGCAAATTTTGGCCTGTTATTCCTGGATGAGGTTCAACTAAATGTATGTCGCGTTCAGCAAAGGCTGACTGTCTCGCCACTTGCGTGTCTGTGTGTGAGAGAGATTATTAAAGGTAAAGTTCACCTAAAAATGTAAATTTGCTGAAAATTTACTCATGAGGTTGTTTCTTCATGAGAACAGATTTGAAGAAATTTAGCATTACATCACTTGCTCACCATGGGTCCTCTGCAGTGAATGGGTGCCGTCAGAATGAGTCCAAACAGCTGATAAAAACATCACAATAATCCACAAGTAATCCACACCATTCTAGTTCATCACCTAATGTTTTGTGAACCGAAAAGCTGTGTGTTTGTAATTCGTCGTTAAGACATTTTAAACTTCATCCATCCATAAAATTGCTTTCTCCAGTGCAAAAGTCATTTAGTCTGAACCAGGAGAGAAATATGCACAAAACAAGGATCGTTTACGAGCAAAAACAGTCCAAGGCAGATCTAAACACATATGTGGATTTAGATGTGAGACGACAATAGGGACTTTTTCACTGGAGGAAGTGATATTATGCATTATGGATGCTTTTTTGACCATAAGCAATGGTTTAAAGTTAAAATGTCTTGATGGATTTGTTTATTACAAACAAACATCTGTTTACTTGACAAGATGTTAATTGATGGACTGGAGTCGTGTGAAGTGCTTGTGGATTATTGTAATGTTTTTATCAGCTGATTGAACTCTCATTCTGACGGCACCCATTCACTGCAGAGGATCTATTGGTGAGCAAGTGATGTAATGCTACATTTCTCCAAATCTGTTCCGATGAAGAAACAAACTCATACATCTTGTATGGCCTGAGGGTGAGTACATTTTCATTTTTGGGTCAATTATTCCTTTAAGGTTAGCTTAGAAAACATACTCATATTGAACACCTGCAAAACATGCTCATGTGTTTGTAATAGACAGCCTGTTAAATCTAAGTCAGACATGTCATCTTTCACAAAACAAGACCACTTGCAGACTGTTTTAAGGGATGAAAGAGAATCTAAACCATTTGATTACAGAATAAAATGAGTGAAGGCATTAAAAACGACAGTCTGACATTTGCCACATGCATCTGTGTGGTGATTGATATCTGTGTTTATCCTGTCTGACCTTACATTCGTTCTGCATAGATATGCATGATGGCCAAATGAAAGACATAATTTGCCACAGTGGTATGAGTGAGTCAGGTCCTTAGGGGGAAATGGAACAGACCAACCATGCACTTAGCTTGTACGTGAGCTAATAAAAAATGATAAAAGAATAACTTAATATGGCTGATGAGTTATTTATGCCATCTTGAGATATACAGTAATACGTCCTTTTAAAATTATTAGACGAGAGGCTAATGTTTCCTTGTTTAAATAGCAATTGAACATGAATCTTTTTTATTCATATACATACATATTCATATATTTATTCATATACATACATGCAAGCATCAGAGCATGCAAGTGTACTGTAGTAGTCATGGCATTTAATGTTTCAGCAGTTTGTGTTAATGGACATTATTTTCTCTCACAATCAAATATGAGAAGCTGTAAATAGCTGCGCTCTGCCTTTTAGTGCTTTCTATTACCCTAGTGACCTCTCAGCTGCTACTTGAGTAAAACAACTAAAAGATGTATTATGACAAAGAAACAGGGAACATAATACACACTAAATAGCATAATACTAAGCATAATACATCTTCTACAATGTTCTTGTATGTTCTTCACAATGAATGAATAATAATAATAATAATAATAATAATAATAATGCATTGTAATATTATAACAAACACTTTATTTAACACTTAAGAACATTACATAAGCATGTCACATGCTTTAATTTCTAATTTTTGCCATGTCATGCATGCTCCATGTTCAATATCATTCTATAATAGAAAACCCCTTTTGGGCTTGCCCCCCATTGGCAGGAACTGGAGATACAGCAAGGCTACATATAGCCTAAACGTGTGCATCTTCCTCAATTACTGCTAAGGCTGTGACAAAACTATTTCTAAAACATGTTTACAAGAAAATAAAACTTATATCATTTTAAAAGACTAATAAAGTTACTCCTGAATCATTTTGAAGGATTTTACATGGTATTCCCCTTGTTATTTCATGCATTTAAAAAAAATCTAGCTAAAAACTACAAGTCCCACAAAGCAATTGTGTGGCCTCTGATTGGAGGCGATTGTAGCCAATCAAAGCGCTCAGCAGTACTGATGCGATAAGAGCATCTTCCATCATGGCGGTGGTATTCAAGGGATTCCAATTCAACCTGCCGTTTGCATCCATATTGTTGATTCTGCTGCTATGTCTTCAGTCTGGAGGAGGGCAGAAGAAAAAAGAGGTACTGATGCTATATTGAAGCTGCCTTTCACAGCTCCCAGGGATGTTAAATTCTGGAAAAGTCCTACAGTGTCCGTGTCCAACTCGAGTATCTGTATAAGGCTACCAGCCGCGCAGTTAAATTATGTTGACATATCCGTGACCCAGAGACGGCTATTTTTTAAAGCTGCATAGGAAGAACTAAACGCTGTTCTAATATTAATATATTTTTGCATTAATGTTCTAGCAGAATGTCCCTTGCGTTTTATCCTCGCAGTTGTCCGTTCCATTAGGATTGTGAACGCAGCCGAGTGCGCGTGTCCGTTGTGGCCTTATATTGATAAATAATTCTGTGGAATATTAAATGAATAATTCTAATCGAGCGTTAAACACAAGTAGATGTTTATGTATATATATATATATATATATATATGTATATATATGTGTATATGTATGTATATATGTGTATATGTATATATACAGTGGGTACGGAAAGTATTCAGACCCCCTTAAATTTTTCACTCTTTGTTATATTGCAGCCATTTGCTAAAATCATTTAAGTTAATTTTTTTTCCTCATTAATGTACACACAGCACCCCATATTGACAGAAAAACACAGAATTGTTGACATTTTTGCAGATTTATTAAAAAAGAAAAACTGAATGTGTGTATATATATATATATATATATATATATGTGTGTGTGTGTGTGTATGTTTTTCAATCTAAGTTTGGCTCTTCTAATATTTCAGTGATAATGTTAATGTACACAATTGAATTAACAGTCAAGTTTATTTCTTTATTAATTTAGCTAATTTGTTTACTTGCATTTTAAGTCACACGGCTCTTGTAATATTCAAAATATTTATTTATATGAATTATTAAATGAGCCCTCACATTCTTTTAATATTTCAAAAACATTTATGAAATATATATTTTATTTTATATTGTTATATTTATATACTTTAATATTTTTTATTTTTTTTATTTCTGAACATATTTAGGATACTTGATCAGGTTGATACTTGAATTGGGGGGTTAATAATAATAATAATAATCATATTTTATTTATTTTAATCAATTTATTTTAATAAAATGCATTTGTTTATTTAGATTTTTTCTTATTTATTATTTATTTATTTTTACGTTTTTATACACTGCTTTTCTCTAAACTTTTCCACGGACCCTCCAGCACTTTCTTGCGGCCCCCTGGGTGTCCCTGGACCCTAGTCTAAAAACCCCTGGTCTAGATATCACATTCAGTCAACCAGTAGTTCAGTGTAATCTTTTGTTCATCCTAATGTAGCTTTTTAAATTCCAGAGATGTGCAAGTTTTCTTTTTTGAGAAAAATCTGTATTTTTTTTTTTATATATAAAAAATCAATATAACTCAAAATAGGCTTCTCGTTTGAGTACATGGCTGTGTCCAACACTTGTTTGGTTTGCTTACTTTAGCAGCTGCTCTTAAATCTAAATCCCGTAGGCTATGTTGAATCACTCCCAAAGAATGAGTCAAATGAATATTTGTGTAAGTTATTTTTGTCTAGATATCATGCTCTGTTTGGTTTTAATGCATAAGAGGTGCTTTTGCTTATGGATGATAGATTTTCTTAGTCTTTTCCAACTTCTGTAGCCATGGGCATAAATTTGAATATGGACAATAGGTTCACATCCCTTCCAGTGTTACCTAGAGACTCCTAACAATATTTCTAGGCATCGTAGTTGTGACAAAATATAATATAGGTAGTATTGTATGTTTCTGTTTTTTGCTTTCAGGTTAAGCTATAATTTAGGTTGAATTGATTTCATGATAAATACAATAAACATACAGTATTTTTTAAAAATATAATAAATTACAATTTACAACTGTTTTTTGTTTTAATATATTTTAAAATTGTATTTATACCTGTGATGCAAAGCTGAATTTCCCATCAGTCTGCTCTAGTCTTTAGTGTCACATGATCCCTCAGAAATATATATGCTGAGCTATATTAAGAATTAAAAAAATTAAGAATGTTTTCAACATTAATTGTTAATAATAAGAACGTTTCTTATTATCAATTAACTATTAATGTTGAAAACATTCTTAATATTTTTTTGTAGAAACTTGAATACATTTCTTTCAGAATTATTTGATGAATAGAAAGTTCAAAATGGACTTAAAATATTTTGAAACTATGCAAAATTCTTTTCCGTCACTTTTGATCAGTTTAGTGTGTCCATTCTAAATAAATGTATTAATTACTTTAAAAAAGGTAATGCATATATGTTTCACTTATAGACTGACTAGTATATTTTTATGTATAACAATTCTTATTAATACTTTAACATTTGTTTATATTTAAGTTATTATAATAATGTCAGCAATTAGGTATAATTAGATGCAAATCTGTGTCTAGTTTAATGCTTGTTTATTGTTATGATAACAATAGCAGTTATTTTATGGTGAGTATAATTGCTATAATATAGAATGTGTATGCTGCAAAGAAAATGCCTATTTAATACATTTGAAACTGATAAACAAAGTACACTGTTTGAATATTATAAAAAACATAGCGCACTGATGAGCTGCGTACAGTATCGGCCTAATCAGAATGTTACCTAAAAATAAACAGCAGTGTTGGCTAATATGGATTTGGTCACTGATATATAATACAGCTCTAATTCTGCTACTGTTTCGCCGTTGGACTCACATGATCCTCTGCTGTCTCTGTTCCTCATATATGTGGTAGAACATCTCTTGTAATATCTGCCGCAGGAATAGTGTCCGGGCCCATGATAGCTCCATGCTGACTCTAGCAGCTGGAGCTGAAGAGCAGTGTGATCCCTTCTCCCTTCAGCTCTCAAACTGCGGCTCGACTCATTACTGTTCCGACTGGCACTGGGGCAAAAGGCTTGAAAAAGTTTATGTTCTGAAACAACTGAAATGTTTGAAGTCTTGAAGCCTCCCTCTCGCTGGGGTGAACAGTGCGAGGAGTGCCACCCTGCTGAGTGTTTGATGAAGGCAGTTTAATTCTAAAAGCTCAGAGGCATAATGATGCATACGTGTAGTCATCCATAGATAGGAAAAGCGCGTCATGCTGCTCTGCCTCTCTCATTCTTTCCCCTATTCTCTATTTCTCTCTCTTCTCGTTCTCGCTAACTTTTTTCCCTCACCCTATCGTTATGGACTGCTCTCCCGTAGCAGTGATCTCTCAGATTGGGAACACGGTTTCAGTGTGCCAACCTGCATATATACATTTCCATAATGAGTCTGCAAGACTCAGCAAGATTCTAATTCTAAATACATCATGGCTCAATGCAAATTAATCTCCTCGAGATGATGATGTCTCCAGAGCATCAGGAGGTAGTTTTACTCTTTTTTTTTTTTTTTTTACATTTGTGACCA
>NW_015666076.1:147124-147431 GCF_001515625.1 Sinocyclocheilus rhinocerous | reverse complement strand
AAACTCGCAATTCTGAGAAATAAAGTCAGAACTGCGAGATATAAACTCACAATTCTGACTTTTTTTCTCACAATTCTGACTTTTTTTCATAGTCTTTTTTCCCCCCTCAAAATTGGACTTTAACTCGCAATTGTGACTTTATATCTCGCAATTCTGACTTTATAACTCACAATTGTGAGTGTAACAGGGCTGACGAGACGTGAGACGTGCGGATCCATGTGCAAGCTTTATTTAAAGCAGAGAGGTCAGAAACACAGGCAGGGTCGAACAATGGCAAACAGGTATATGGCGGACAAGACACAAGAAT
>NW_015666076.1:145387-146076 GCF_001515625.1 Sinocyclocheilus rhinocerous | reverse complement strand
CTTCCCTTATCCCCGTTTAATAATCATACCACGTTTCACAATTTAAAGTTTAAAGCACATAGTTTTGAACAGTTTCAACGAACCCCACACAAAAACACATTCCCAAACAATCATACATTCCTTCGGATCTCTGGGGTGGATAAACACATGTCCGGTTAGATGGGTGGGGGGGTGTACAGAAACAGGTGTCCAAACAGGTGTCCATTTATGGTAGGAGGGAGCGGGTAGTATTCATAAAAGAGTAGGCGAGAATTACCTGCGTGACATACTAATTCTCACGAGATTCGGACGTGTGTCTAATTAAAGTGCGTCCGAATATGCCTACTTGCCTACTATATAGTAGGAGAAAAGAGTATGTGAAGAAAGTAGTATGTCCGAAACCTCAGTATTCATAAAAGAGTAGCCGAGAAATCCCCGGATGTCCTTGTTACGGGGCTGACGAGACGTGAGACGTGCGGATCCATGTGCAAAGCTTTATTCTGGAGACGTGGTCAGAAACAGGCATAAATCAAACATTGGCAAACAGGTATATTGAGGGCAAGACAGCAGAGTAATCCAAAACGGGCGTGGTCGATAAGCGGCTAACAATATCCAGAGGGCTTGACATGAGGGGTTATCCAATAACACGAGCTAGAGTCCAGGCGAGGTGCAAACACAGTCCGAAACAGCAGGCAAAGGGTTAACTCAAG
>NW_015666076.1:142519-143268 GCF_001515625.1 Sinocyclocheilus rhinocerous | reverse complement strand
AAACAAACGGGCGTGGTCGATAAGCGGCTAACAATATCCAGAGGGCTTGACATGAGGGGTTATCCAATAACACGAGCTAGAGTCCAGGCGAGGTGCAAACACAGTCTAAAACAGCAGGCAAAGGGTTAACTCAAGGGGCCTCCCTGGCCGGAACAGAACAGGACGAGAGTTCACAAGTGGATACTACTGACACCTCTGGAGGTTCTGCAGCGAATGCCGCCACCTCTGGAGGTTCTACAGTAATACCAGCAGGAAACAGGGAGAGTTCATTAACATTCCGTTTAACCGTATAGGTACAGAGTTCAGCAATGGTCCCTTCGACCGTGACAGGATGGGCTGAAAGTGTATTGCTGGGCGCCACCACCATACCAGGAGCCGAAGCGAGCGCCGCCACCTCGGGAGGTTCTGCAGCCTCAGCTGCCACCTCTGGAGGACCTGGAGAGAGCACCACCATCTCAGGAGGTTCTGTGGTAGTGTATGCAGCCCAAACACACCAAAAAGCGATCCCCATCAAGGGAAGCGCTTCAGACAGGGGAATCAGTTCAGGAACAGGAGGGCTAAAGTGAGTGGGTTTGGGGATACCAGCTGCGCGTGCAGACACCAGCGGTGCATCCCTCACACTGGATACCAGACTGGGATACCGAAGGACTGACCTTGATAATCTGGGTGCAACAGACAGGACATGACGTGACTCTGGATGATCAGCTGTGAAGTGACGTGACTCTGGGTGATCAGCTGTGATGTGACGT
>NW_015666076.1:136116-142509 GCF_001515625.1 Sinocyclocheilus rhinocerous | reverse complement strand
AGAAAAAAAGTCAGAATTGCGAGTTTTTATCTCGCAATTGTGACTTTATATCTCGCATTTCTGACTTTATAACTCGCAATTGTGAGTTTATATCACGCAATTCTGAGAAAAAAAGTCAGAATTCTGACTTTATATCTCGCAATTCTGACTTTATAACTCGCAATTGCGAGTTTATATCTCCCAATTCTGTGACAAAAAAGTCAGAATTGTGAGATAAAAAATCGCAATTACCTTTTTAAATTTTTTTTATTCAGTGGCGGAAACGGGCTTCCATAGTTATTGGAAGGGACACAAGAAGCAAAGGAGAGGAAATGATTGGCAGAAAAGGGGAATAGAGGAAAAGACTGAGTCGGACTCACGTTCCCATCATGAGCACTATGGCACAACTATAGGGTCATATGATTTCCATATGCGGAAGAAAATGTGTGCGGAATCATAGAAGGAGCCATAAAAATGGAATTTACAGTACAGTGCAGAATTTGACAAGTTTTGGATAAAAATAAATTATTAAATTGTTAAAGTTTAAAGAATCCGATTGAGTATAGATATATTTTATTTGATGAAAATGTCATGAAATCGTTAAAACAAAATCCAGAAAAATTTAAAAGGAAAACTCCCAAGAAAAATTTGGGAAAAATAAAATACAATTTTGGAAAAAATAAAACTGATTTCATAGGTCCATTTTTTTTAGTCAGACTTTTAATAAAATGTTCTTAAATTGTATAAGTTTCATGATTGCAATTAATTAGACAGTTTTTGTTTGCTAAAATTAAATTAAACCATTAAATCAGAAGCTAGAAAAATTAAAACTGAAAAAAGGAATTTGGGAGATAAATAAAACCGATTTCATAGGGCCCTGGCCACAGATTTAACAATTTCCCGCTGAAAAGTGATTGCATTTAGTTTGTCAAAATCTGGGTAACACAAATTTTTGCATTTTTATTCCTCGTTAGGTTTAGCATATGAAGAAATCAGTAGTAAAAATATGCATAGAATCAAGTTGAAGTTGTATCTGTAACCTAATAAAGGCTGATTATTCTATACGGATTGGGTCATCTTGCGGGGCCGCCATTTTGAGGTCACATGACCAGGTGACAAAAATATTTGCTTTATCTCTGTAATCCCTGTGTTACTGGACACGTTTCCTCACAGAATATATGAATCATGGCTGACTGCTGATAATGCATTTCTACAATAGCCTATGTATCTAAAAAAAAAATGTTGCTTTTAACATAATGTGACATCCACACCATTAGGTGTCAGTGTAAGTCCAACAAGACTGCCAGTATCTGTTAGTGTAACAGAAATTTTTTTTGCAGAAATTCCAATTTGTCTGAAAAAAGCAGATGTGGGGGCAGTAATTATCCAGGCTTCTTGGAAAAACAATCACTATTTTTGCAATCGTGTTTGTGCTTAACAGAAATGGAAGACTGCGTAAAAGCACAAAAGAGCATGAGTCCGTCGCACATGTGCACAGCCGTCGCTCCTATGCCTGACTGGAGCGACAGCGAGCTGTGTTTAAGGCCCAGTGTAGTGGATTTGCAAAATGATTTGTATTGTGCTTGAGAAGCATTACCAAAATGATTCTCAATGCCATCCAGACAGACGCAGTGCCCCAGCCGCTGAGAGGCTGTGATATATCAACATTAGACCCAGAGTCATTCCACATGCATTGCTTATAAAAAAAAATCATTCTGAATATTGAGCAACTCATGGTTGGCCTAGCCCTGAAAACCCCCCACACTCTCTTCTCCAACAGGGCATGCTTGTGTGGTCCGTTCTTTCACGTTGCGTTTTAAAATGCAAAATAAGGCTTTAAAAGATAAATAAACACAAAAGAGCCATGAATATTTAGCAGGCCCTGGGCTCCCTCCAGTCTCCACTCATGTCAGATCCAGGTCTGCAGGTGTAATTCCATTTCCCTTGTACATTTTATTTAATATTCAAGAGATTTGTATGCCATTTGTAACAAGTGCATTGATATGCGTACCTTCTCTCCATGGGAAACAGAAAAAATGGACGAGCAGGGTGTTTTCAATGCACTGCAATGTATAAATTCTAGAAGTATACTATATATAGAAGTATAAGTGAGCAGCTGTTGCCTGAACTTTTAGACATTATGAGATGTGATGTGACTAGGGCTGCACGATATATTGAAATAAAATCAATATCACGATATAGCTTAGTACGATTGTTAAATACAGTAGGTTGCAATTTAAGTAAATGTATGTGCTATAATGAACACCTAAATGTTTTAGGTTTTTCCCAAATCGTTCAGCCCTAAAAGGGTTTCATACATTTAAAAAAATAATCTTCAGAGTAAAAAATAATTTCAAAAAAAGGTTTGTGCAAATGCCATGCCCAACAAAATCACCCGAATCATTCTAGAATGATTGCTTCTTTCCAAATAAAGCAATTTAAGTCGTCTGGTAAAAATCCTGTATTTTTTCTTATTGCAATATACTGTATATCTCAGAAAAAGAAAAAAAACATCTCATCCTTTTTTTATAATATTGTGCAGCCATACGGTGTACATTATATATTATTAATGCTGTGTACATTATTACATTTACTATCATTTAAGTCTTAAGTAATTATAGAAACATGTAAATTTAAAGGAATAGTTCTCCCAAAATCACAATTCTATCTTCATTCACTCAGCCTCATGTCATTCCAAACCATGACTTACTTTCTTTTGTGGAACAGTCAAAGACTTAAATTTTGTCGCACCGTGATTAACGCATCACTTCAGAAGACTTTGAATACAGTGCACAAGTTGTATGCTATATTATTTTTTGTTCTTTTTGAAGGTTAAAATGGTGCTGGGCAGTATGACCAAAAATTTATATCACGGTATTTTTCAAAGCCCAGCACTAGGTTAAAGTTTTAATTAATTGTAAGTTCATGGAAAAGAGGGATCAGTACATTATTAAGACGTTTGTGTTACATGGAAGAAAATAAGCTGAGTAAGTGTAATGTTGTGAGTCATGATTCTTTTACATTACATTAACTATGAACTATATATTTATAATATAAAATCAAATACATTTTACCATATATGATAAGGTAACTTAAAGTTTCCAAATTCCTTTTCCCATTAAAATTACTTATGTTTTTTTTTATTGCATACTACTGAAATAGTTTCAGATCAAAATACGTGAGACAAGTTAATTTTATTTATGAATTTGAATGTGATTCACACATTAGCAGCCCTGCTGAATGAATGATAATAGCCTGTGTGGCAGAGCTGTCTGTATGATGGATGATTTGTGTTCCTGAGATGTCGCCCTGCCCACTTTCTGACATTTTGGTCAGAAATTGGGCATAATCAGAGGGCAGTTATTTTTGAAGGCGGGGGAAGGGGAGGGTACTTGCATTGACCACTAGTAGGAAGTCAGACGTGCTCTATATAACATCAGTCCTGAAATGTGCAACGATTATTTAGTCAGCCTGATGTTTTTACAAAACTAAGCTCTTTTCCTGTTATTTGTGGAATACAAAAGCAAATATTTTTTAACAATTTGTTAAGTCCAAAATACTAATGTGCTGTAACCATTTTGATGGTTTCACTTTTTACTATCCTTTTTTTACTTCATCTTTCTAGGCTTTTTGTTAGACTGTAAACTCCACACCAGTTTATTTCCCACAGGTTCTTTCATTCTCTGACTTTCCCCATGTGTGTTTTTTCATCCTGAGCTCTCGGGGTTACGTGAGAGCTCTGTTAACCTGTGTGTCATGCTTTGTGCTCTGACCCAATGTCTCTCGTACAAACTCCTGGTGTTCACTGAGCCCAAAAGAGCTTGACAGATTCAGACCACTGACTTGGTACTAAACACAAAGACATCAGTAGAAAAATCACCACCTGCAAACATCATGTTGTCTTTTTTGAAATATGGTATAAGGTAACAACTTCCTCTTCCTCCCAGTCCTGTATACCCTCCATCTGTCCATCCCGTGGCTTGTGACATCTTCGATTGTACTTTATCAGTGCTGTCTTAGCAGTCGTCATCACAGTGTGGCAGCGGATGATCTGGACGCATTCGGCCTTATCAGCTCTGTGCCAGCCGTCCACGGCAAAGCCTTAAACATGAATTAAAGAGTGTATCAGAGAGAGTCGTTCATTAGGGACTCGGGAGAGTAGTGACGGGGGAGGATGGAAACCAAGAATCTCTCCAACGCATCTCTCTACCTGTCTTTCTCTTCTTCGTTCTTGTCACTGTTTTGCCCTTTGTCTCCCACTCTCCCTCTATTTTTTGTCAGATTAAGGTTGTTGTTTCTAATTGCTGCGCTTCCAAGATTTCCAAGGTTTTATCAGTATTCTCAGTGTGTTTCAGTGAAGGCGCCAAAAGATGCCGTTGCTGTGATGAGACTGGTTGCTTTGTTGCATTTAAGGGCAAACGCTTCACCATGTTACACAGAGCACTGAGAGAGAGAAATTGCTGTCAACTGCTTGGACGCCTTGGAAATAAAAAAAAGTTTGGTTGTCAAACTTTAAAAGTTTGCAAACTAAGATCCAGTCAATTAGGAAAGCATGAAAACTCTCTATATAGCAGTGTTTCTTGCACCTTTTTTCAGTACTGGAGCTCAGTCGACACCAGCACTGCTGAATCTACAGCAGCACTCAAGTTTGAATGAGAGTTTGCAGGCTGAATTGAATGTGCTGAAAATTAAAATACAGTGATTTACAAAATAATGGTACGAAAACGCATCTTTTTTTGAGCTGTTTTCACAAAGAACAAGGATATAGCCTGACAAGTGAAGTCTGATTAATGTGCAAATGGCTCATATGAATTGATTCTTTTTAGTGAATCAAAAATAACAAGTGTGACCATTGTATTATGATTCATTAGTAAATGGCATTTGTCATTTGCTCAAAAGACAAATTATTGATACTGACTGATACCACATTGAATCAGTCTGATGAATTGTCAATAAATTAACTTCACTGAATCCGTCAGAACAGATACTGGTTCAACATCTGACTCATTGACTGAACCGAAAAGTTATTGTTCTTTTCAGTGCTGACTGTCTTGAAGTAAGGTTTTGTGAAACTTAAATCAGCATCATTACTGGTTCGTTTGACAATGTGTTGCTAAATTATACAGTGCCTTGCGAAAGTATTCATACTCCTTTATTTTTTTCCACTTTTTGTTATGTTGCTGCCTTATGTTAAACTGCTTTAAATTACTTTTTTTCGACATCAATCTATACACCATACTGACAAAGCAAAAACAGAATTGTCGCAACTTCGTAAATGTATTAAAAAGAACAAAAACTGAAATAAGTACATTGCATAAGTATTCATACCCTTAACTAAATATTTAACTGAAGCACCGTTACAGTCTCACGTCTTTTTTGTTTGATGCGACAAGCTTTTCTCATCAGTATTTGGCAATTATCTGCCATTCTTCACCTCGCCTCTTCATCTCTCAAGCTCTGTCAGCTTGGATGGGGGCAGATGCACATTTTCAGGTTTCTCCAGAAATACTTGACTGGGTTCAAGCTCAGGCTCTGGCTGGGTCACTCAAGGACATTCACAGAGTTGTCTATAATTGACTCTTTCTGTGTGCTTAGAGTCATTGTCCTGTTGAAAGGTGAACCTTCTGCTCAGTCTGTGGTTCTGAATGCTCTGGACTAAAGTGTGTTTTCATGTGTCTTCACTGAAGAGAGGATTGAGTCTTGTCACACCGCCATAAAACACAGATCGGTGGAGTGTTGCAGTGATGTTTGTTCTTCTGTAGATTTCTCCCATCTGCATATATGATCATGGAGCTCAACTAGAATGACCATCATCTTCTTGTTCACCACTCTAAACAAAGCCATTCTCCATCAATTGCTCAGTTTGGCCAGGAGGCCAGCTCTAGGAAGAATCCTGGTTGTTTCAAACTTCTTCCATTAAGGGTAACCGAGACTACATGCTTCTATGAACCTTCAATGAAGCAGAATTTTCAAACCTGTTTCTGAGCTCTACAGGCAGTTCTTTTGACCTCAGGGCTTGGTTTTTGCTCTGATATGCATTATCAGCTGTTAGACCTTTAATTAATACGTGTATGCCTTTCCAAATCATACCCATTCAATTGAATTTGCCACAGGTTAACTTCACTTGAAGTGTAGTTACATCTACAAGCAACATGAATGTTCCTGAGCTAAATTTCGACTGTCCCAGATTATGCAATGGAATCATTTAAGTTTTTTATTTTTAATTTTGTTTTGCTTAGTACTAAACATGCTAAACATGTACACTGTAATATATATATATATATATATATATATATATATATATATATATCACACACAAACACGATTATATATAAATATATAAATGCAGGCTTGGTGAGCGTAAGCAGTGTTGGGAAGGTTACTTTGGAAATGTAATAGGTTACAGATTACAAG